>NC_030424.2:9320000-9457500 GCF_001660625.3 Ictalurus punctatus | reverse complement strand
GATATAGTTGAACAAAACCACAAGAAATATTTGCTTGTTTAATCATTTATTCAAGAGAAATATCAATAGATGAGACATTGTAATGTGGAAAAAGTAAGTACTTATCAACCTTATTCTGTTGAAAATTCACTTTTGTCACTTTTGGTTCAACTTCAACTTTTGGACAGCTGGCTTCACATTATCTTAAAGCACTCTTTGATATGATGCAGAATTCATGGTTGAATCAATGAATGCAAGCTGTCCAGTCCCTGAGGCAGCTAAGCAACCCCAAACCATAACATTTCCAGCACTGTGCTTCACAGTTGGTATGAGGTACTTCTCCTGAAAAGCTGTCTTTGGTCTGCGCCAAACATGTTTGCTGTTGCTGTGATTAAACAACTCTATCTTTGAGTTGATCTATCTCTTTCGTATGTCCAGAGCACATTATTCCAAATGGCCTGGTCTTTGCCTATATGCTCATTGGCAAACTGTAGTCTTGCAAAGGCTTTTTCCTGGCACGTCTCCCATGCAGGTCAAATTTGTGCAATCTCTTTCTGATTGTAGAAGCATGCACTTTGACACCATCAGTTGAAAGACTTACTAGCAGATCCTGTGATGAAAATTTTGGGTTCTTTGGAAATCTGTACGACTTGTAGATTTTTTTCTTTATAGTGGAATGATTATAATAATTTGGAGATATTTGTAAATCCCTTGTCAGACTCATAGGCATCCACAATCTTTTCCCTGAAGGCCTTACATAACTTGTTAGATCTTGGCATGATGACACCAGCACACCTCAAGAGCAAAGGGAACACCAGACACTAGAAATGAGAGGGGTACAAATAATACAGGTTCCACCTGCACTCCCTAAGCATGTTCTAATCACTGGCACCCAATCTTGAACACCTGATTCTAATTTTTTGGATTTGAAGGTGTGATAAATGGGTGTGACAAAGGGGTGTACTTACTTTTACCATGTGACTGATCTGTTTGTTTGTTTTTTTGTTTGTTTATTTGTTTTTTTTTTCATTTAAATTGTAAAAATTACTACAAAATGTCAGTTTTATGTGTCATTTGATAATCACCTTTATTAATAGGCACTCTTTTCAAGAGGATCAAATGTTTGCTTTCAAATATGTCAAAAAACCCAACAATTTCAATTATTTTTTCACATGACTGTATAATATTGTGAAATATAATGTAGGTTTTAACAAAAATCATCATCTCTGACGTAACAAACAAAATTCATGTACATGGTCTTGACATCATTTGGCAAAAGCAGTCTTATGCCAGCTGCCAGCTATTGGAATACTTTATAGTAAATATGTATGTAGGTTTATTTAAGGTGTCTGGAAGAGTGTCTGCAAATGTCATATAGCATTTAAGAAAAGTGATACCCTTATTAAGTGTTACTTTTTCATTTATGCAACCATGTTGAAAAGATATATTTTGTTTGCACTGCATTAATGTGTACTGGTGAATGAGTGTAGTAGGAATCATGATGCAGGATGCTACCAGTTCATTTGTTGTCACAGTAATACTATGGAGAGTGCTGTTAGCAGGATAGCACTTTCTTGTGGTAAAAAAAAAAAAAGCCTACGTTGTGATTATTGGAGCATGACAACAAAACCTACAGTTTTATACTTGAGACACATATAATATGATGGGATGCTATGCCACTTAATAAGCAACAAAACTATACTGTTAGTGTTGGATTATGCTGAGTCTGCCTCATCTCCTCCAGCTCCACCAGCACAATGAACAGCTGGTTGACCCTGAGTGCCAAATATATACCAACTGCTCCATTTTTCAATTCTTAATGTTTGAGATGTAGAAAACCACAACAAATCAAAGTTTTTTGTAAGTTGCATAGCAAAAAAAAATATGAATTGATGTATTATTTAATAAAAGTTTATTGTTAATTTGTAGACAAATTGTATATTATGTATCTTACCCAGTTGACAGATACAGTTTCCTTTTGGATACTTGAGATTCATCTTAATCTCATTGTTAGACCACAATAGTGGGTGAGTTTGAATATGCCTTTGGAAGAATGAGATATTTATTCAGTTTTTGTATTTTGTGTAAGTTGTGTCCAAATGTAGACCCCTTTATTTGTTACTGATTCTTGCCAATCTATATGGTAATCATAGGATCTTGGCAAGAATCAGTAATCAATAAAAGGGTCTACATTTGATTTGAGCATACACATGATTAGGGTCATATTGCAATAATAATGTGTTATGGAAGATGAATCCAGTGAGTAACCGGAAAATGTGCAAATAAATTTACGGCAGTAATTGACTAGTGCTTTTGTGTTTAGTAAAAACTCATGTGGTATCTCCATTTATGGTCAGTGGTAGGAGAGGAGCATACCAATACATGTAATAAGGTTTTAATCCTGTGTTACGCTAGAGCTGGAGCTTGTCCAGAATTGACAGATGTGAGTCTTGCACTACAGATGGATTCAGTATTACTTAACAAAAAGTCTTGTATGAATTTAACACCTACAGTATTTTTATCAGTCCAACTGGAAACAAATGAACAATACATACTACTACTACTACTACTACTACTACTACTACTACTACTACTAATAATAATAATAATAATAATAATAATGATAATAATAATAATAATAATAACTTACTTTTAAAAGCACCTTTCTACACACTTAATGTGAGGCTTTGAACGTGATAAGGAGCACATTATACTGGATCTGATATGAAACAGGTAACCAGTGTAACCTGCACAGGACAGGAGTGATGTGTGATTATTTCTTAGAATGAGAGAGAACCATGGCTGCTGAATTCTAGATGTATTGAACTTTCTTGATTGTTTTAGAAGGCCAGAAAAGAGTATTACAATAATCAAACCGAGAACTGATGAAGGAATGAACACGAGTTTCGGCATCTTTGGTGTTACGAATGGGGCGAAATCTAGCAATGTTGCGAAAATGATAAAAAGCTGTTTTTGTGAGAGAGGAGATGTGTTAAAAGAGATTGTGGAGTCAAAGATAATACCAAGGTTGCAGATGGTAGAGGAGGGTCTGACCAGGACACCATTAATATCAATTAACTGATCAGGAAGACAAGATGGAACATGTGGAGATGCTTCTACTAAAACATCTGTTTTTTTCAGTACTGAGTTTGAGAAAATTACTGGTCATCTAGGAATTAATGTTCTTGATATATTCAGATAAGGAATTTGTAGGGAAAATAGCAGAAGAGTTAAGTGTTGTCAGCGTAGCAATCGAAATTAAGGCCATGGTGGTGAATAATGTGACTTAAGGGAAACATGTAGATGATATAACGCAGTGGACCAAGTACAGAACCCCGAGGAACACCTTGAGAAATAGAAACAGTGGAAGATTTAAATTGATGAATGGAAAGTGCTGACGATCAGAGAGGTAGGAAATGAACCAAGATAAAGAAATGCCAGAAATTCCAATAGCAGAAAGCTGAGAAATAAGTATACTATGTGAGATAGTATCAAAAGCAGAACTAATGTCTTAGAGGACCACTAACTAACCATAGTTAGTGGCTCACATAAGTACAATCTAGTTACCACTTTAGGTTTTAAGATTTTTATTCTGCCTATACAATATAGTCTACTATAAACCACTCCCAAAAAAAGTTTTGGGGTTTTTCTTTTTGCCCATTTTTCTTACGAATAAACAAAAAGCATGTACAAATGTAAAATCAACATACAATTTAAACTAAAATTTACAGTATGAACAGTTTATGGGGTTTTGAACAGTTTATGGGGTTTTTCTTTTTGCCCATTTTTCTTACGAATAAACAAAAAGCATGTACAAATGTAAAATCAACATACAATTTAAACTAAAATTTACAGTATGCTGTATGAATAGGTTATTAACCAGTGCAAGGCAACCTAAATACACACATTATAATCCACACACTGACCAGTAATTTGCTCTGTCTTTGATCTGAAAATTTGTATCAAAGATAAACAGTTTGTTACATTGGCTACATCTTTTTTTTTCATATAGATGATAACTTTCCATCAGGTTTTCTGAGCCTATTAGTCTTATGTCTGTTATTATTACATGGTGGTCCATAAAGCTTTCGTGAAGCTTTCATAAGGCTGTGAGCTGGGAAAAATGATAAACTAAGGCACTATAGGCCAAAGGCTAATGGAGGTATAGCAACTTCCTCATTTCTGCATCACTCCACTTGTTAGAGTTTGTGAACCACCCATTATTACACATCAATCAATTCCAAAACATAATGATGTGCCAGAATGGTGGTTCCAGCTTTCGAAAAAGTCATTTAAGTCTATATAAAGCCATCTGTCTATAAGGAACACTTGTCCTCACTGTCCCACTTTAGAGTTCCTCTTTAATCTTGTAGTATATGTAAGAGTGGGATTATTGGTGATTTAAGTTATCTGTATTTTAAAAAATAAACCTTTTTTTAGTGTCCTGTAGAAAAAGGGTTATGAAAGCAATGTTCCTTTAGGATGCTATTTATATTTTAGCTGTCAGGATCATGACTGGTGATAAATGCTTGAATAATTATTGTGTTTTATTCATTCTTTCTTCATAAACTGAGCAATAAACTTCTGGTTATTTTTTTTATTCTGACCTGAAAAGACTGCCTTTAGAAGCAGGGGGGCTTAAAACTGGGTTATCATTGGGTCATTTTAACATTCTTAAGTAGAACCTATACATGACTATAAATGTTTCTAACCACTGTTTGGTTTTGTTTTTTTGTAATGTTATATTTCTCTCTGTGTCTGTCTTTTACTTTAGAATTAAATGAAGTTCCACATTTAGAATTCAGAATAATATTACAATTTCATGAACATATTGAACATATTGAACTTGAACACTATTGTGAAAAAGTATTGATTTCTTCTGTTTTTGTGTATAACTCATACTAAATTACTTCAGAACTTAAAACAAAAGCTAAGATGAAACAAAGGCAACCTGAGTAAACATAAAATACAGTTTTTAAATTATAATGTTATTTATTGAAGCAAAAACTTTATCCAATACCAACTGGGCCTGTGTGAAAATATATTTGCCCCCATAGTTACTAATTTCTCAAATCTATGAAACTGCATTCATAATTGGGTTCAGCTGGACTAGACGCAACCAGGCCTGATTACTGCAAGCCTGTTCAACCAAACCAACATTTAAATAGAATTTTTTCAACAGCATGAAGTTGGTTAAAAGGTCTTACCAAGTAACACATTATGCCAACATTGAAAGAAATTCCAGAAATGATGTGGAAGAAGGTAATAGAAATACATCAGTCTGGGAAGGGTTACAAAGATATTTCAAAGGTTCTGGGACGCTAAAGAGCCACAACGAGAGCCATTATCTCCAAATGTAAAAAACCCCGCACGGTAGTGAACCTTCCCAGAAGTGGCCGACCTTCCAAAATTCCTCCAAGAGCATAGCAACTACTCATCCAGGAAGTCACGAAAACACCCAAGGACAACTTCAGAGGACCTACAGACCTCTCTTGCATCAGTAAAGGTCACTGTTCATGACTCCACTATCAGAAAGACACTGGGAAAAAATGGCATCCATGAAAGGGTGGCTAGGTGAAAACCATTGCTAACCCAGAAGAACATTGAAGCTCGTCTGAATTTTGCCAAAAACACATCTTGATGATCATCAAATCTTTTGGGAGAATGTTCTGTGGACTGATGAGTCGAAAGTAGAACTGTTTGGAATACAGGGGTCCCATTACATATGACGTAAACCAAACACAGAATTCCACAAAAAGAACATCATACCTACAGTCAAGTGTGATGGTGTGGAGATGCTTTACTGCTTCAGGGTTTGGGCAACTGGGCAGTAATTGAGGGAAACAAGAATTCTGCTCTCTACCAGATTTGTTGCTATGAATAAATCAAACAAAAGCAATTTAAGTAGTTCAAAACAATGAATGCTTCAAGTGGTTTCCCCAAATTTAACTGAAAATGCAACTTATAAAAGATTTCTCCAAAATTATTCAACCCCTTTATGGCAAGCATCTTTAGTACTTAGTATAACCCCCTTTTGCTGTTATGACCTGCTGCAAACAAGATGCATAACTTCTGGCAGCTTTCCTGAAGAATCTTAGCCCATTCCTCATGAGCAATGGCCTCCACTTCAGTAATATTCTTGGGTTTGCGTGCTGCAACCACCTTCTTTAACTCTTCAAATGGCCTTGTGTAATCTTCCAGGACTTCTTCTGCAACCAAACCATGGTGGAATTTGAGGTATGCTTCGGATCATTGTCCTGTTGGAAGGTCCAATGATGCCCAAGCTTCAGCTTCCTCACAAACGGCATGATGTTTTTTCCTCGGATTTCCTGATACTTCACTGAATCCATCTTGCCTTCCACACGCTGCAGGTTTCTAGTGCCAGAACATGCAAAGCAGCCCCAGAGCATTACCGAACCACCACCATGCTTGACTGTGGACAGAGTGGTTTTTCTTTATTCTTCTTTCTCCAGACATACCGCTGATCCATCATGTGAAAAAGTTCCAGTTTTGTTTCATTTCTCCACAGGACAGAATCCCAAAATGTCTGTGGCTTATTTATATGATTTTGAGCCGACTTTTTTCTTGCTTTTGGGTCAGTAGTTGTGTACGTCTTGGAGTTCTGGCATGGAAACCTTCTGCGTTTAGTATGCGCCTTACTGTGCTCACTGAAACCTCAGGTCCTGTTGCCACCAAGTCTTGCTGCAGGTCTTTTGCAGTCACTTGAGGGTTTTTCACAACCTGATTTCTCAGAAATCTGGCTTCACCATTGATAGCTTCCTTTTTCTGCCCCATCCAGTTATTTCATGGATTTTTTGCCCCTAGGCAGTTCAGGTATTTCATGTGTTCCAGCTCATGCACACCTGGTGCAACTAATGAAGCCCTTGAAAAAATGAAGAGACCACTGCAAAATTCAGTTTCTCTGGTATAGGTATGTGTTTGGGTAAAATGAAAATTTCCATTCAGTTTTCATTGAACAGTTTCATTCTATAAACTACTGACAACATTTCTCCCAAATTCCTAGTGAATTATTGTCACTTAGAGCATTTATTTGCAGAAAATGACAACTGGTCAAAATAACAAAAACGATGCAGTGTTGTTAGACCTCAAATAATGCAAATAATGCAAATAATAATAATAATAATAATAATAATAATAAGAAGAAGAAGAAGAAGAAGAAGAAGAAGAAGAAGTTCATATTCATTTTTAAACATCACAATACTAATGCTTTAACTTAGGAAGAGTTTAGAAATTAATATTTGGTGGAATAACCCTGATTTTCAATCACAGCTTTCATGCGTCTTGGCATGCTCTCCACCAGTCTTTCACATTGATGCTGGGTGACTTTATGCCACTACTTTACAAATTCAAGCACCTCGGCTTTGTTTGATGGATTGTGACCATCCAACATCACATTGTGATCACATTCCAGAGGTTTACAATGGGGTTCAGGTCTGAAGATTGGCCTGGCTGACAGGGTCTTGATATGGTGGTCCTCCACCCACATTTTGATTGACTTGGCTGTGTGGCATGGCACATTGTCCTGCTGGAAAAAACAATCCTCACAATTGGGGAACATTGTCAGAGCAGTTGTTCTTCCAGGACAACCTTGTATGTGGCTTGATTAATGCGTCCTTCACAAAGACAAATCTGCCTGATTCCAGCCTTGAATTGGGCACTTGATGTCATCCTATGGTTCTTGAGTGACATTCAAATGAGTTGGCGGTCATCCTGTTCAATGGAGAGTCATTTTCACGCTCTGCCGGTCTGTAGCTTTGTTGCCCCCAATGTCTGCTGCTTGACCTTGTTCTTAGACCACCGTCTTTGAAATTTTAAGGATAGAAGCAACCTTACACTAACTGTATGCCTCTGCCAGTAAAGCCAGGACTGAACCCGTCTTTTACATATACATGTAGTGATGCTGATTTAAGAAAAATTTGCAGTGGTCTCTTCATTTTTTCCAGAGCTGTATATTGTCACAATGTAACAAACTTTAGTTTTCCCATTTGGTACAGCCACCATATAGATGGAAATAACCTATAATATAGAAAATCTGTGGCTCTGTTATAATGTCTGGGGAATTTGCTGCTATGGTTTTAGTCCACTTGTCCCCTTATAGGGACGGGTCACTGTAAATCCATACAAAATTATTCTGACTGATCACATTTATCCTATGATAAAACATTTTTATAGTGGTGTTCCTTCAGGGTGACAATGCCCCCATCCACAGGGCATGAGGAGTCATGGAATGTTTTGAAAATATAAAATTGATTTAAATCTAGTCTATGGCCTTTGCATTCTTCAGGTGTCATCCAAATTAAACATCTATGTAAAATTTTGGACAAATGTTTTAGACTGTGCTCTACATCACCATCATTTAAACACCAACTGCGTATATATTTTGGAAGAGTTCCAGAGGACTTCTACTTCTACTAAAAGAATCTACTCCAAGGGGCTTACACCTTGGACACTTTATGTTATTTTTTTCTTTTTATCTGTTACTGATCTGTATGTAGTATTAGAGAATTTGTGCACTGAACTCCAACAGCACAGTAATTGTGCTTGAATTGTTGGAGTTTTGTGCATGCACAAACACTAGTAAACAAACTGGTTTTAAAGGAAGCTTGACTTCTTTAATCAGCTCTGCTCTCTTCATTTCTTGTCCACATCATATTATTTATATTCTAAATTCCTAGTTTAACAAAAGTAGACTAGCAAGTAGTCAGTATACGTCTGTGTCATGTCTACGCCAGAATCTGAACTGAACTCCACTTCCCAAAATGCACCACCACCTAAAACATGCACACCTTGGACTAAAACACCCACACGTCACGTTCATTGTCACATTCACAGTCACCAGATAACTGATTGCACACACCTGGACTTAATCACCTGCACAAAGATATAAGCTCCCTCATAGCACTTTCACCTTGTGAAGAATTTGTTCAGCTATGAGTATTTACCTATATACCATCATTCATCCTTCTTGTTTCTAGTTTTGACTCTAGCATGTTCTCTTGTTTCCAGATTTTTGCCTTGACCTTTGATATCCTGTTTGTGCATTGCCTGGCCCACTGCTTACTGTGTGTTTTTGACATTTGCCTATTGATTTGGATTTGTTTGCTATTGCCAGTCATTGTTAATAAAAAATACTCTCTGTAATTGTCACTGTATCTGCCATCTGACACACTGCCACTGAATGGTATAAAAAATCTGGCAAGTTTCATTTGGTGTTGGATCAAAGGGTTGTAAGTTCAAATTCCAGCACCACCATGCTGCTACTGTTCTCCTTTGAGCATGGTCCTAAATGGTCATCTGCTATATTTTATACAAACTAAAGTCTGTATTTTGTTATATTCTGTCTACATTGCAAAGTGCTTTGGTTAAACGCATCAGTCATATTAGGTAAAGCTAAGAATACCAGTAGCATATTTATTCATTTTTAGGTCAAGACTTCAGAGACACCCAAAATTCTCCCACTGATCTGGAGTTAGGACCACAGTTACATGTCAGTCGTAGATAAGTACAGTACTATTTCACCACCCAAATCACAATGGGCAGTGTGTAATGTGCAGAGGTGGGTAGTAACGTGCTACATTTACTTGAGTAACTTTTTGAAAAAAAATGTACTTTTAATAGTAGGTTTAACTGGCCATACTTATACTCATACTGTACATACTTGTACTTTTACTTCAGTACATTCTGTGGCATTCCTCCATTACTGTTAAATACGAAAGAATATATTTAGTTTTAATAATTAGTTTATATCACGTATAATGAGGTTGTGAGTCTCACAGTGCTGAATGCAGTGGTCTGAATGCAGACGCAACAACCGCTCACTTTTTTAGCAGCTCAGTCCTGGAAGATAATGGCTGAAGAGGGGGAAGAAGCGTGCACACACACACACACACACACACACACACACTCACACACTCTCTCTCTCTCTCTCTCTCTCTCTCTCTCTCTCTCTCTCTCTCTCTCTCTCTCTCTCTCTCTCTCTACACACACTTTCTCTTCTGTTCTCTTCCAAGGTCTGTTCTTTTGTCGCTGTTGTCTTGTTTAAATGCACGTACTGACAAGTTAGTGTTGTTATCATGTGATAATTAAGACAGTCATCTGTTGGGGTAAATGTTTGTTTTTTGGGGTGTGTGTGAGATTTTGTGTTGAAAATGACAGGTCCTGTGTTATTATACTCATCACAGGACTGGGATATGTTGTTTCATCTTGAACCCAGGTTATATACCAGACTTTTCAAGGAGAGGTGTGACTTATAGTTCTCCATGCAGTCTGAGATTCAGGATTTTCCCTTCATTTTATTCAGATCTGAAGTAACTAGTAACTTGCTATTTGAGCAGTCTTCTCATTGGATACTTTATTACTCTTACTCAAGTAATTATTTTTATAAGTAGTTTTACTTGTACTTGAGTATATTTGCCTACTCTACCCACCTCTGGTAATGTGCACCAACAATGAGGAACAAGACTCACCTTACCACTAATCTGAAAGATACCTGGAGATAACCATCACAGACACCACTGGAAAGGATTTGGAGGAAGTGCATGGTGACCCCCAGGTAGCATCAGTGTTCTTGGAGAAGCAAACCTCTAAACTGGGCCCCTGAGGAGGAGAATGGAGGAGAATGGTCACAGTAATAACTGGTGTAGATGTCTAACAACATCATGCATAGACTTATATAGCCCCCTTTAGAAAGTCAGTAATTGCACAAAGGGCAATCTTAAATATCCCCATGAAAGGTACAAAAAGACTAAGTACACCTTGATTGTATTAGGGTTACCCATCTAAGTCCAAGGCCACGGCTCTCACCCAGGAAAAGAATTGGAAAGACAATTGTCCCTCATAAAGCAGTTTAAGTACCTTGGGAGCTGTACCGTTCTGTGGTGGTGAAGCAGGGGCTCAATTTTTGGATGAAGTCCTAAGAATGTACATATGTTCACCTATGATCACAAGCTGTATATAGTGAATAAAACAATAAGGTCATGAGTACAGGTGGTGGAAACAAATGAAGAGCTTGGCAATCTGGGATAGCCTTTTGTTGATGTGGTTGAGGCACCTTTATAAAGGATGCCCCCAGTTGGCTCGAACTTGAGCTCTAACAGACATGAGTTGTATCCCACTGGACAAACACCCTGGGGTAGACCCAGGACCTGCTGAGAGATTATAATTCATAGTTGGCTTGGGAAAGCCTGGGGATCGCCCAGAAGGCATTGGAATCTGTGGCCTACTATAAAGAATTATTAAATTATATGACTAAACATGAATAAATTAATGACTAAACATCTGGGTGTAGTTTGTCTAGTGAGAACAGCAGCAAGCATCAACGGCAGGCATAGCTCCATATCATGCTCGTGTAGTCCAGGTGAAAAGGTTAACAATTGCTGTATGATGGCTGTGTTAATCGTAAATATTGTGTCATACAACCTTATGTGAAATGGCTGGAAAATCTCAACAGGGAGGTAAGCATGTGTTACACACAGGAGCATCATGTGACCATAGATTTTGGTGCAATTTTGATGCTTTCTGGTTCCTGATAATAGCACTCCAAAAATATTAACAACCAAGCTAGTTACATAACTAGCTAGATAACAGTGTAAATTAAATCGGCTAATCACCTCCTTTCTAATCAGGTGAAGGACTGAAACTATGGACTAAAAAGATGACAATGCTAATTTTCATCAATTTTGAATTTTTAAAAGATCTTCAACTGTGTTGGCTACAGCAGGTATAGTTTGTGTCACAATATTCATAGTGTCTGAGACAAACACAGAAGATATATTATTGAATGTCCTGTCCTCTGCTCTTGTCCAACTTATAAACAAAATATTTATAGAGTGAGCATGGGGCAAGCGTGATTTCTGCCTCAAGGTCATCTTTTAGCACTTGTTATAGCTCCAACTTGTGACCACTAGCTGCAACAATAACTTCACCAAGCTAAATAGGGCATTGATCACACTGCAATGTTTATAAAGCAATGAATTCAATAGAACATCAATTTATATCTATCATGTGGCAGTGTTGTTTTTTTTAATTGTTGGGCAGTCAAAATAGGTCATTAGTATGTCAACAGAATTTACAATGTATGGGGTTGTGAATGAGGACTGTTGAATGGCCAATATACACGATATGGCCAAAAGTATGGTTACAGCTATGATTCCTCTCATTGTCCTAATCTTCCGAATGGTACAGGTACAGTATCAATGCATTTTCTCAGTATTTCAACGTATATAAACAAATTAACCTTAAAGTACACAAAATTGTTGTGCATTATGTAACTTTACAGAAATTATGGCCACTGAGCTTGCTAGCTGAAGCAAACTGGTCTGGCTACTCAATTATAGTTAGTTAAAACCTCTTTTAATCTAATTTCTGTGCTATCAGTATAGAGGTATAGGTCTCCTGTACCTCCTTAATCCATGTTTAACCCCTAACCACCCTCCAGTTGAAACCTCTAAAAGAGATGGGCAGTGAGACTCCAGAAACAACTAAGATGGTGCTTGAACAGAAATGATAGCTTCTGTTAATGTTCTTCACTGTCTTGAAAATCTATTAAAATCTCTGGCTCCCTGTTTTTCCTGACTGCTGCTTGAGCCATGGGGGGTATTGAGAGAATGCCGAGACCTCAGAGCAAGTGAAGCCGAACTTAACTTGTGCAACTGGAAATAGTTGGAGGCAGAAAAATATACTGAACTGTCACAAGTCCTTAGTGAAAACAAAGTAATCTTACACTCATGCACAAAATAGTCTTCATGTCAATTCAGGCAGATGATGATTTTTTTTGTGTGTGGCAAACTCAAATTTCCAGCCATGATGTTTTTCGATATACCACATAGGCATTTATATGACATTTTGGAATATATTTATATTTTGTTATGAAACACAGATATGTAAACAAAATGAAAAGAAAAATAGTGCACTAGCATTACTGCTACTTTACAGGATTACAATAGTTTGAGCAGATGTTGTCTTTCTAAGAAAAATACAGATACAGACATGTAGAACTGAAGATATTATTTAATGTCGATATTGAGTTCTGGGAAAAAGAACACCAGTCATGAACTAAATACTGCATTTTAAAAGAATAAATATGAAACTTACGAATAATTGCATTTGTATTAATAATAACAGCATATGTAGCAGGCATTCAACATTGAAGTATTTAACAAGGGGGCACACGGTTGCTTACTGGTTAGCATGTTCGCCTCACAACTCCAGGCTTGGGGGTTCGATTCCCACCGCTGCCCTGTGTGTGTGCAGAGTTTGCATGTTCTCCCCATGCTGCGGGAGTTTCTTCCAGGTACTCCGGTTTCCTCCCAGTCAAAAGACATGCATGGTAGGCGGATTGGCATGTCCAAAGTGTCCGTAGTGTATGAATGGGTGTGTGAATGGGTGTGGGAAGGAGCCTCCCCTGGCACACCCTGGGCAACGTTCAGTATCATACTTCTGAGTGGCTAATCCTTCCACCACGACACGAAAAGAAATTGTTCCCTGCGATGGATTGGCACCCCGTCCTGGGTGCACCCTCGCCTTGTGCCCAATGATCCCTGGGATAGGCTCCAGGTTCCCCGTGACCCTCTAGGGTAAGCGATATAGAACATGGATGGATGGATGGATATTTAATAAGGAAATTACCTTGTGCTGGCTTTATGAAAAATTACAATTTTTTGTAGCACAGTCTTTATCACTAATTGAAGGACACTGGCAACATTTGAATACTGTCTCTCTGAAAACAGGAAATCAATTGAAGATGTAGGCATTAAAAGCTTTCAAGAAATAACTAAAATATGGCCTTGCTAAAATAAAATAAAAAAAAGGCAAAAGAACAACATGCACATTTTGTGAAAAAGTTTGTGGACACCTGACCATCAAATTCAATTCAATTCAGTTTTATTTATAAACTACCTGAGACAATATGAGGAAGAACCCTTGAGAAGAACCAGACTCAAAATGGAACCCATCCTCATCTGGGTGACACCAGATAGTAGGATTATGAATAAATCCCTTCTAAAAATGTACTAATACTACATGGTCAAATAGTGCAACTGTGTAACCAGGAAAATGATTACAGTCTGTTTTGTTGAACTTATCAACTGTTCACCGAATCCATATGTGCTTCTTCCCCAAACTGTTGCCACAAAGTTGGAAGCACAGAATTGTCTTGTATGCTGTAGCATTACAGTTTCCCTAAACTGGAACTAACAGGCCCAAACATGCTCCAGCATGACAATGCCCCTGTGTACAAAGCGAGCTCCATGAAGATTTGGTTTCCCAAGGTTTGAATGGAAGAACTTAACTACACAATCTTAAATACTGGGCTACTACTGACCAGTGCTTTATCATTTAAAGTGAGTGTTGAAACTTACTTATTATATACTTATAATAATGTTTGGATGATCATGTGATGAACATCATTTGGCAGAACTATGTCTTTAATGTGATGATTATGTACTTTTTCCATGTTCTTCTGATTAACATAGAATTGAAAGCAGCATTTAAAAGACTAATGTAAAACATTTGCCTGATGTAAAATGTGTTTTGTTGAAATTAATGCAAACCACATTTGTTACATAAATAAACATTCTTGTTGAAAAGTATTTGAATTTAGTACTTAAGATACTTTATATTTAGTAGCAATTTTTCATTCAAATAAAAACAATGAATACAAAACATGTAATGTGAATTAGTGGAAAACCCAAGACTCTGACAATTAGATTTTTTAAGGCAACAAAGGAAACAGATAACACAGGAAACATCTGTCAGCTACTCAGGCACTTACCAGACTCTTTACTGGAAGATGGAAAAAACTTGTGGAATGCTTTGAGTTTTTTGGCTCATTTTCTTCTTTTCCCTGAAAAAATAAAAAGTGTGTGCTGTCTGGAATCCTCTCACTTTCTCCATCTGCCTCTTTCTATTCTTTGGGGACCATGTCATCACTGGCGGTGATGATTGTTTTGTTTTTTTTTACCCAGTTACATCTGGTTCATTTATCAGTTATTTATTTTTAATGTACCATTATGAAACACATACTAGTTAGATATTATGGTAGGTAAACTTGTGCTGAATACTAAAAAGTCACGTGACTTACATGTGTTCAAACTGACAACAATATTAGAGCATGCCAAAATCATCAGAGTGTCTGAAAATACCTGGGTCTCCCAAGGGTTAAACCATGCTTGAAGACAGATTGAGTGCATTTACGGTAAGGCTATAGTGTAATACATATAGAATGAATCTCAAGAGTAACATAGCTAGTTAATTTCCTAAACAGTGTTAGTTTGATCCCTAAGTCTGCTGTATTATACATATAATAGTCATTATAACAAAGGTGACTTTGTGTACATTCAGAGGCTATGCTTCATTAGTCATAGTTGTATCAGAATACAATTTTGCCTTTGTATCAAATTTATTTGCATACATGGCTTTAATTTACTGAAATTTACAGGTTTATCTTGTAAAAGAAGAGTTGAGAGGGGGCACAGTGACTTAGAGGTTAGCACATTTACCTTGCTCCTCTGGAGTTGGGAGTTCAATCCCGAACTCCACCCTGCATGCCCGGAGCTTGCATGTTCTCCCTGTGCTTCATCGGTTTTCTCTGGGTACTCTGGTTTCCTCCCCAAATCCAAAGACATGCAATGTAAGCTGATTGGAATCTCTGAATTGTCTGTAGTGTGTGAGTGTGTGTAGGATTGTACCCTGCAATGGGTTGGCACCCTATCAAAAGTGTCCCTTGCCTTGTGCCCCGAGCCCCCTGGGATAGGCTCCAGTCACCCCTTTGTAGGATAAACGGTACAGAAAATGGATGGATGGAAGAAGAGATGATAAGTAGTACTGAATCACTATATTCAAGCCTTTGCATGTCCAAAATTTTTTCTTTTTTTTTTTCTTTTAATTTGCTTAAATGCATATTGCACCATTCCCCTGTAGCAGGTGTTGAACCATGCAAAGATATATTTTTTTCTGCATTAACCTGATGGTAATATTTATTTGCTACTTTTGCTCATCACAGGGTTCCTTTGTTTATATTTGCAACCATTTTATTTGCAACACTAGCTCTACTTGTTACACTCATAGTGTCCATACATGTGAAAATACTTTTTTTTCATACTGCAGATAGATAAAACCGTTTCACAAACATTTCAATATAACATGTTCATTGTCAGTACTAACACTTAGCTATTAATCAATTAAGTTATGTAGAAAAATGTTTGTTTATGTTAAAAAAAAATAACATTATGCCTATTTTTAGCCTATTCTTTCACAATAGCTTTCTATTGTTACCAGCATACTTGTCAGTGTTTCCAAAAGAATTTTTCATTAATAATTAATTACATACAGTATATGGAGTATTTTTATGGTAGTCAAGCCATTTTTGTCCCTAAATATGTTCATTGAAACTATAATTGAAATAAAACTATATTAGGAATAAAACTAATCAAGTCTACAAATAATACAAAAACTTGACTAGTTATTGTGTAACCATACTTGTTCTTAGGCTATGAATTTATTATCATATTTCTTCTCTTAGGCTACAAGAAATGATATATTCAGGAAGTAAAATATATTCAGGAACTGAAAACAAGGGCAGCCTTTCCTCACAGCTCCAGGTTACTGTGTGTGGAGTGTTGCCTGTTCTCCACGTGTCTGTATGGATTCCTCCTGGTCCTCATGGTCCTTCCCACTGTCCAAAATGCTGGTACTTTATATAGGAGTGTGTGAATCACTGCCCAGGATAAAGCATCTATCTGGTGTCTCTGCTTGACTCTCCCTTGCTGTTCAATGAAGAGCAATAAACAGTAAAACACAACCACCAAAAGAGACTCTGCAGTGTTACCGTATGTGGCTCGCGTGTCTCTCAAGTCTCTTGGACAATGCAAACCAGAAATAAAACCAATGGCTAATCTATAACAGCAGATAACATGGAAACAAAATCTGGTTATCAAGAAATAAATCCACCTCACTGATCGCAGGTTATTGTTTCTCTTTTTCCTTTTTTTTTTCCAGACGAGCTCTTCACTCCTCTCTCATCTTCGCTCACTCATGAATCTCTTGCTCGCGATTCTCACACCCACCCTCAACTCCCAATTAAAACACACATAACTATGTTGTGGGTGGGGCAAATCAATTAAACATCCAATAAAATAAGACATCAAACTTGATGGCAAAACCCATGTTTTAAATAGGCATGATTTTACACAAGCTTCAGATGCCGGTCGCACGCGAGTGGCGCTCCCATAGTGTTATGCTAAATGCAATGTGGAGTTCCCTTTGAAAGGGAACAGGATATCACTATAGTCTTGTGCATCAAATTCTGATCCTTTCATGAGCATGACACAATTTAATTTATGATTGCTAGTTTGTCCAGTTACTTCTGAGCACCTAAAATTGGGAGGCTATATAACCATATAATAATGGTTGTAATTCCTATACCGCTCACCTGATTTGGATATAAATATCAAATTAAAGCTGAAATTTTTAGACTGCATATGTGTTGTTTAATTTCAACTCCAATATATTGTAGTAGACAGCTAAAATAACAATAATTTTGTCAATGTCCATGTACTTATTGATCTGATTGTGTTACATTTTGTAATCTGACAAAAAGGAGAAGCCAAAAGCCAATGGAAGATAGATGAGCGACAACTTTAGCACTGGCAGTGAAGTTGGCTCAGGAGTTTCGTATCTTTCCAATGTTACTCATGCATTTAAACTCTCACTATACTGCAGCCTTCACTACACCACAAGCTTCTCTGCTATGAGGAGAGGCATGCACACTAGTGCTGAGTCAGGTAAAATAAGGCCCTGAGCTCCTTGGCTGTGTTTATGTTGCTATCCCTCATGGACAGTTGTAGCTTGTGACTTAAGGCTTTCTGGACTTTTCTCCCATTGGGAGACGTAATATAACACAGCTTTGAACCTCTGATGTTCAATGCGCAAAATGTCAAGTGCGGCCTCCTGCAGGGATATATATACGTTTTCCAGGCGCCACTGGTGCCATGATCCAAGATGAACAAAAACAGAAAACACAGACAGAGATATGTGATTACATTACCATACACTGAATGCAGAAACATGACTGCTGAATCCTTTGTGTAGTTTAGTTTGAAAATAGAAAACACAGAGAACTGTGTTAAGCACTAAAACATTGACATGTTTTTATTTTTATTTATTTATTTATTTATTTATTTTTTAAGCTGTACTTACTGCTCTGTAACAGGGTTTTGGCTTGCTAGTATTCTTATACCCTGACCTATTTATACTAACGTTTTTTTGAAAAAGACTAGTGAGGACTTTTGTAACTCATTTTGATTAAGGATGCCTTCCAAATGTTGCAAATGTAAATGTGTTCAAAACAAATCCCTTAGTTCTCCTAATGAGTAAGAGGAGGTAACAGGAAATGTTTTTGTGCTAATCTCACACAAGGGAAGGGTGCCTGCAAAAATCATTGAGCTTCAGGTTATGCATTGCAGACTCCATTTAGAAAATGGTTTCTTAAAAGTCCTGATAGGAAAGATTTGCAATGTGGACCTGACTCATTTTTATTAATTTTAAATTCAACCTTATTTAAACCTTTATCTTAACACTCATAATAAACATTGTCAAAGTTTTTTCAACTGTGATTGTCATCTATTGCCAACTATTACATATCTATATCTGAAAATGACAATGGAAAATAATCCTGAAACTTTTCTCTTGTTTATTTTATTATGGTTTTATACAAAACATGTTTTTTTCAATTCTGTACAAGTTATGAGACACCAATCACCGAATTATTAGGTCACTGATTATGATTAGGACTCACTGATTATGATTAGGACTAGATTACAATTGATATTTTGTTTTAAAAAAATCCCAAAAATTACTCTTCTCTTATGGATATCAAACAATTGCCAACAAAACATAGGTTTATCAACAAACAAAAAAATTGTTAAATATTGGTGTGTAACTGTTATTGGCACCCCGTCAGTCAACACTTTGTACTACCTCCCTTTGCCAAGATAATAGCTCTGAGTCTTCTCCTATAATGCCCGATGAGGTTGGAGAATACATGGCAAGGAATCTGAGACCATTCCTCCATACAGAATCTCTCCAGATCCTTTAAATTTCAAGGTCCATGCTGGTGGACTGTCCTCTTCAGTTCGACCCACAGGTTTTCTATGGGTTTCATGGGTTTTTCTACTGGGATGGCCATGGCAGGACCTTGAGTTTGTGGTCAGTAAACTATTTTTGTGTTGATTTTGATGTATGTTTTGGATGGCCCATTTTAAGCTTTCTGGCAGAGGCAGTCAGGTTTTCATTTAATATCTGTTGATATTTGATCCATGATGCCATGTATCCTAACAAAATGTCCAGGTCCACTGGCAGAAAAACAGCCCCAAAACATTAAAGAGCCACCACCATATTTAACCGTGGTCATAAGGTACTTTTCCATATGGCTACCTAACTGTGTGCACCAAAACCACCTCTGGTGTTTATTGCCAAAATGCTCTATTTTGGTTTCATCTGACCACAGAACCTGATCCCATTTAAAGTTCCAGTAGTGTCTGGCAAACTGAAGATGCTTGAGTTTGTTTTTGGATGAGATCAGAGGCAACTTCCAAACAACTTGTGGTGATGTAGATGACTTCGCATTATAGTTTTGGAGACTTTCTGACCCCAAGACTAAACTAACTTCTGCAATTCTCCAGCTGTGATCCTTGGAGATTTATTGGTCATTCAAACCATGCTCTTCACAGTGCATTGAGACAATATAGATAAACATCCAATTCCAGGTTGATTCCTAACATTTACAGTTGTCTGGAACTTCTTAATAATTGCCCTGATGGTGGAAATGGGCATTTTAAATGTTTGTGCTATTTTCTTATAGCCACTTCCCAACAACCTTTATGTTGCACATCATGGCTATATTCCTTGGTCTTACACGTTATTATAAATGGGAATTTGACCTATATGTTACCTCATATTTATATCCCTGTGAAACAGGGAGTCATGTTTGAACAGTTTCCTGTTCCTAGTCACCCAGGTGTACTAAATAATTGCAAAATATCAATGGAAATATACTTCAAATATATTTTTCTCAAATGAATTCATAGGGGTGCCAGTAATTGTTGCACACCTATATTATATACAGTATCTCACAGAAGTGAGTACACCCCTCACATTTTTGTAACTTTTTGATTATATCTTTTCATGTGACAACACTGAAGAAATGACACTTTGCTACAATGTAAAGTAGTGAGTGTACAGCTTGTGTAAGAGTGTAAATTTTCTGTCCCCTCAAAATAACTCAACACACAGCCATTAATGTCTAAACCGCTGGCAACAAAAGTGAGTACACCTTTAAGTTAAAATGTCCAAATTGGGCCCAAAGTGTCAATATTTTGTGTGGCCACCATTATTTTCTAGCACTGCCTTAACCCTCTCGGGCATGGAGTTCACCAGAGCTTCACAGGTTACCACTGGAGTCCTCTTCCACTCCTCCATGACGACATCAGGAATCTGGTGGATGTTAGAGACCTTGTGCTCCTCCACCTTCCGTTTGAGGATGCCTCACAGATGCTCAATAAGGTTTAGTCCATCACCTTCACCCTCAGCTACTTTAGCAAGGCAGTGGTCGTCTTGGAGGTGTGTTTGGGGTCGTAATCATGCTGGAATACTGCCCTGCGGCCCAGTCTCCGAAGGAAGGGGATCATGCTCTGCTTCAGTTTGTCACAGTACATGTTGGTATTCATGGTTCCCTCAATGAACTGTAGCTCCCCTGTGCCGGCAGCACTCATGCAGCCCCAGACCATGACACTCCCACCACCATGCTTGACTATTGGCAAGACACACTTGTCTTTGTACTCCTCACCTGGTTGCAGCCAAACAGCTTGACACCATCTGAAGCAAATAAGTTTATCTTGGTCTCATCAGACCACAGGACATGGTTCCAGTAATTCATGTCCTTAATCTGTTTGTCTTCAGCAAACTGTTTGTGGGCTTTCTTGTGCATCATCTTTAGAAGAGGCCTCCTTCTGGGATGACAGCCGTGCAGACCAATTTGATGCAATGTGCGGTGTATGGTCTGAGCACTGACAGGCTGACCCCCCACCCCTTCAATCTCTGCAGCAATGTTGGCAGCAATCATATGTCTATTTCCCAAAGACAACCTCTGGATATGATGCTGAGCACGTGCACTCAACTTCCACGGTCAACCATGGCGAGGCCTGTTCTGAGTGGAACCTGTCCTGTTAAACCGCTGTATGGTCTTGGCCACCGTGCTGCAGCTCAGTGTCAGGGTCTTGGCAATCTTCTTATAGCCTAGGCCATCTTTATGTAGAGCAACAATACTTTTTTTCAGATCCTCAGAGAGTTCTTTGCCATGAGGTGCCAAGTTGAAGTTCCATTGACCAGTATGAGGGAGTGTGAGAGCGATGACACCAAATTTAACACACCTGCTCCCCATTGACACCTGAGACCTTGTAACACTAACAAGTCACATGACACCAGGGAGGGAAAATGGCTAATTGTGCGCAATTTGGACATTTTCACTTAGAGGTGTACTCACTTTTGTTGCCAGCGCTTTAGACATTAACGATTGTGTGTTGAGTTATTTTGAGGGGACAGCAAATTTATACTGTTATACAAGCTGTACACTCACTACTTTACATTGTAGCAAAGTGTCATTTCTTCAGTGTTGTCACATGAAAAGATATAATTGAATATTTACAAAAATGTGAGTGGTGTACTCACTTTTGTGAGACACTATATATATATATATATATATATATATATATATATATATATATATATATATAAAATATAAACTTGTGTTGAATTTTTTTAACAAAAGATCAAAAGGTTAAACAATAAAGTCAATTTTTTAACAGCCTTAGAACTTGGGTGACTGTGACTGTACCGGTGGAGTGTTGTGCTGGGGATTGTAGTACATTGTGGCCATGTTTGTGGGCCATGGTGTGTTCTTGCAAGGGGAATTTCTCATGGACTGTGGTGCTGGCGTGACATAGAACCTGAGATCTGACATACCATATATGTAAAAGTGGAAGCTCACTATTGCAGAAAGCAGGAGACTAAGCCATCCAGTTCTAAATGAAAACTTATACTTTTGTTATCTCCTGTCTACTTGATAGCTAGGAACAGAATACTGATCATAGCAATAACACAACACAACTACTTTCTTTGCCACTTACATTACACTACAGTGGTTTTCTTACACAATCTAAATACACGCTTATTTTTCAGAATCTAAAAAAAGTTTGGGTTTGTCTAAAAGCCTGGAAATATTATCACATCACAGATGGAGTATGACAAATTTCTTAATGATTTTTTTTTATATTTGGAGGATAAACTAAGCCTGTGTGAAAGTTAGTTTACATTAATCAACTCATTTTCAGTAAACACTTAATCCTATACAGGGATGCAGTGGCTCCCTGCAGTCTCCTCTTCAGGACATGTAATGCATGCTCAACTGGGTTAAGGTCTGGTGATTGACAAGCTCTAAAACCTTCTACATTTTTGCCCTGATACTTTGTTGAGTTGGCAGTGATTTTTGGGTTATTGTCTTGGTGATGTTCATGGATTATGTTGGGTGATTGTCATGATGAAGTTCTTCCCAATTAGACTGGATGCATTTCTCTGTAAATTGGAAAACTGATTGTTTCTGTATACTTCTGAATTCATTCTGCTGCTACCATCATGAGTTACATCAGCAATAAAGATTAGTGACCCTGTTCCAGAAGCAGCCATGCAAGCCCAAGCCATGACACTACCTCCACCATGCTTGACTGATGAGCTTCTATATTTTGGCTCATAAGCAGATTCATTTTTTCTCCACACTTTGGTAGAGGTCTATCTTCGTTCTAGAACATTTGTGGCTCATCTCTGTATTTGTTTGCAAATTCCAATCTGGCTTTCTGATTCATACTGCTGATGAGTGGTTTGCATTGTCTTCTTTGAATGGTGGATTGTGATACTTTCACCCCTGCCTTGTGAAGGTTGTTGGTGATGTCACTAACTGTTGTTTTGGGAGTTTTCTTCACAGCTCACAATGTTTCTGGCATCAGCTGCTGCTGTTCCAATATTTTTGATCACTTGAAAAAATGGCTGGGTTCAAACAAAAGGTGTCATGCTCTAATTGTAGATGTAACACATCTAGATGTAAATATGAGGAAATATGAGCAAAAGAAAACAAAACCGAATCCACCCAAAACCAAAACCAATCACTGCAGCTAAAATGTAATAAAACCATCAGAGTATGAGCCAAAAATCTGTTTTTTGTTTGTTTGTTTGTTTGTTTGTTTGTTTGTTTTTAATGTGGTAGAAATTATTACATTTTACTTATTGGTCTGTGGAGACCAGTTTTGGTCTACTAACTATAAAAAGACTATTCACTGAATAACAAAATTGATTAAAAACAAAGAAAACAAGGACAGTTTCTTTCTAATCCAGCTGTGGTTCTGATTGCGCTAGCTCATTCTGCTGTAGTAGTTGTTTTAGTTATTTGCTACTATGCAAATACACTGTTGTGTACCAGTACTGTGCAGATACAGTGACATTATTGGGGACCTGTATAAATACAAATTGTTAGTCAAGTGAAAAAGGAAATGAAAAGTGTCATAAATTAGAATTCAATCATTTTTTTTTTATTTCTAGAGGAATCCAGACACTCATAAATTGATTGAACACTTGCACTGAAAATCATGGAGATTGTGTAGAAAAATGAAATGTTTGTAATAAACTTGTGTCACCTATTTGCAAAAAAGAATGCAAAATAGAAATATTAAGACTCACTTCTATATAACAATAATAAACAAAACTTTATTTAACATTTAATAAACATATAATATTTTTCAATCTGCCCATCATTTCATAATTAGGGCAAAAATGGTGCATACCATTTTCACAAGATTCATGAGCATAGGTTCTCTATGTTTTATTTTCTTCTGGTGCTCTGGTAAAGTATGTGCCTCGGTTTGTAAGGGATCATCATGAGGTACAGACTATTTTATAAATACAGATTGCTGATCTGTTGATATGTTAGGATTTTTGGATCAATAAAATAAATCAGCACAAAAATGCCCCAAATACTTAATACTTAATACTTATATATATATATATATATATATATATATATATATATATATATATATATATATATATATATATATATATATATATATATTCAAAGAAATCCTCAGAAGGAAAAAAAATACTTAAAACATATGATAGTTTTCTCTGGGCAGTCTCACACTGCCACTGACTTCTAAACATATGAAAGTTAAAGTTAACCATCTGACTTAAGGTTTAGCCTTTTTTTTAAGATACATTGAGAACAAACACTTAATTGCACTACAATTCTGCTATATATTGTTATTTAAGTGTTGAAATTTCATACGTAATTCACTTAAAGCTGTGGAAGATGGAGTACACAGAAAGTTACCTGTGAAATTAATTTTAGAAATCTTCCAAAACAAAACATGATAAATATATTTGTTTAATAATTGTTAGGTGTTACAGCTTTTATATATATATATATATATATATATATATATATATATATATATATATATATATATATATATATATAAACATGAGTTTGCTTTTATATATGTACCACCCAAATCTAAACATGAAAATGTACTTCAGATTTATTCAGTGGTGAAATATTCTTCTGTGTCATCACAGAGCAAACAGCCTACAATGCATGTTCAGTCATAGTACTTTCCTTGTTTAGTCTGATGAGGAATCTTGGCAGCCTTCAACTGCCTTGTGCATTGCAGAATTATTTGGTCAGCAGTGAAACTCATCCATACATTTGGCACAATAACACTGCAGTTAACTGACTAAACTAAACTATGACCTTTTTTGTTACCTCTAGTTTGGATTGTTATAATGAATCACTGTGTGGATCTTCCAGTAGGTGCATAAACAAGCTCTCAAGCTCAGTTAGTCCAGAATGCAGCAGCAAGAGTCCTTAGTAGAACCATAAGAAATGACCATATCACCCTTATCTTATCAACAGTGCATTGGCTCGCAATCAAATTTCGCACTGATTATATCCATCCGTCCATCCATCCATCCATCTTCTATACCGTTTATCCTCTTCAGGGTCACGGGGAACCTGGAGCCTATCCCAGAGAGCATCGGGCACAAGGCGGGGTACACCCTGGACAGGGTGCCAATCCATTGCAGGGCACAATCACATACACACTCACCCACCCACTCATACACTACGGACACTTTGGACATGCCAATCAGCCTACCATGCATGTCTTTGGACTGGGGGAGTAAACTGGAGTACCCGGAGGAAACCCCCGCAGCACGGGAAGAACATGCAAACTCCGCACACACAGGACCATGGTGGGAATAGAACCCCCGACCCTGGAGGTGTGAGGCGAACGTGCATTGTTTATAAAATACTAATATTGATCTATAAAGCACTGAATGATCTTGCTCCTTGAGATGATATGAGAAAGGAACCTTGAGAGGAACCAGACTCAAAAGGGAAACCATCCTCATCTCGGTGCCAACAAATAGTGCAATTATAAATAATTCTCTTCTATAACTGTGTACTACATGGTCAAAAAGTGCAATTGTGTAACCAGGAAATTCACATGAAGTCTATTTTGTTATCAGCTGTTCACTGATGGAGACTTGACTGCAAAATATAGTGTAACTTTAACATTTACAAACACCTTTATCATTGACCAGTATTCAGTCACTTAGATGGAATATATACTCTATTATTCAGGGTTATTTCTTCATGTCATTTTATCCTATAAGTAAATGTCCATAAAATGGCCATAAAATTACTAACATGACAGATTTAGATAGCACTAAAATTCCAGATACACATATCCTCATGTATATACTTTCTGTACACTCCAATGGAGTTTCCCCAATAACAAAGGCATCTGTTAAGAATAGTTAATAATCTGTTAACAATGCTGGTGCAAAAGTAAGTAAATAGATACCTAATTCTTACTGGTACATTGGTAGGCATGATGTCCTGTGCAACTCAAATAATCTAGAATAAAAAGCAGTAAAAAATCTGAAATCGTATAACTGAAAAACAGACAAACATACAAACAAACAAAAACATCCACATAAGCTATGGTTAAAATTAAGAAGCTAATTATGACGTTAACAGGGGCTTTAACATTGGTATTTGAATCTTTATCTGTGAAAATTAATAGGAAAAAAAATAAAAACAAATCATTACAGGATCATCAAAAGGCTTGAATGCATAGACAACATAACATGTCGATTAAATTCAATAGCAAAAATGAACACAGTTCTAAATGATTTTTGGTCAATAACAGAAGACCAGGGTGACATTTCATATTATGTTATTTTACCGCGTCTAGAGTATTCATGCAGTTTTCAACATTTATCCATTCATATAAACAGGAGAAGTGTTGAGCCAGTTCAAAGTATTTGCTTCAGTCACAGAGTTTACTTCATTTATGATTCAAAGCAAAATACTGAATCTTCAACTATTGCCATCTCTATAGCAGTGCTCCCTCTAGTGGTTACAACTAGTATACTTAATGTCTTACAATTATGCAGAAGATGGATGGAGGAAATAATAAGGAAATAAATAAGAATTGATACATTAAAACACATACATAGGGGTTACATTTGTTATGATTTTAAATTTGTAGTTTGTCAGGCTGCTTTCCTCACAATACAGTACAGCCATTCATAATTTTCTAATCTCCCTTGAGTGTTACAGAATGGTAATCACACATGGTCATTTGGAGAACAGTTTCCATTGCTCTTGTGCCTAAAAAAGAAAAGCACAGAGTGGGCTCTGATCCATTTGATCATGTGAAGAACACAGGGCTGCAGACATGCAGTTAGCTTCTGCTGAATCACTTAATGTCACTGGGGGCCCTGGAATGTTTGCTTGGGTTAAGAGCAAAAGTTATGAAGTCTATTCTTTGCAGTATATCCTAAAATTGCAGCAGATGTGGTTAGAAATATGGCTAATATCGCAAGAAATTGCGCACTTGTAATACCTGATATGGTAAAATATTCATGATTATTCCTCTACGGACAGAGTTGGTGGCCACAGCTACTTTACTGTTTAACCAAATTGTAGCACTACCTCATACTCAGTAATTACTTAAGATGACTCAATCAATGAATATTATATGAAGCAGGCTCATTCATTGGTATAATCATTATAAAGGACTGTCCACTTCTACACTGGGATCTGGAGTTCAATTGGTATTATAGCATGTTAGATTAAAAGTACAACAAATACTATAGAAACATGAAAGAAACCCCATCAAACAATAGCACAGTTAACAAAACATAACTTTTCATTTTTATTCAGGTGTTTTAATCATGTTCTAATGAATTTGGAACCAATATCAAACTATCACAGATGTGTCTGATGGTCCTATGCGTTGTTCGTGTCACATGTAATGTTTTGGAAAGAAGTTCAGTTCTTCATGCAACTGCTGTTTTTCCTGCATGCTGGTCTTTCAGGCAGGTCCTGGCTCAGAATGTCTTTTCCATTCCCAAGCTTCCACATAAAAACAGGAGCTGGACGGAAATTGCATTTGGATTTATTCACTGTTTAGCTATGAAGTTCTTTTTCAGACAGTGCGAACGGTTTTAACGCAAAAATGTTATTTTAGAAAATAGTATTTTAGTAATGAAAAGCGAGCATGCTATGTATTTTTTTTTAAATAAAAAGCTTAAAGTGGTTAAAAATAAGTGGTAGGCAAACCTAATTTTACTTGATTGGCTGTGCCTGTCTAAGCACACTAGACATTATGCTCTTTAGATCACTGAAGAGAGGAAATGGTAGCAGCCTCAGAATGATAAACAGTACAGGGAACAGCAGGGCTTTCGACCTCCCGCCTGACAAATCATCATGAAACCAAATAGTCATGTCGGCATAGCTTTTTGCTTGTTGAAATAGTATTGTGATAACACAATGTCTAGGAGACATACCAAAAACAGGGTAGAATTTGCTGTAAGTTTATAATTTGTTCTCCAGCCACACAGTTAAAGAAGGCTGTTAGTATATGATAAACAGCCCTGCATAAATTTCCAAACATCTCCCAATCCACTCCACTTCTCTCCTAGTATTACAAGATAGCCCTGCATAAAAGTAAATAATCAATGTATGTTGAATAGACTGCTATATGTAGGTGTGACACGGTGGCTAGCATTCACAGCAAATCTACCTTTATGCCACTGAATTGTGTTGTCTCTTTTGGTGTTCTCTTCACCCATATTAAAAAGCTCTTTTCAATATGGATGAAAGGGTGGAAACATAAGAAAGGCCTTGCTTCTTGGTGTGGCACATAGGAGCCTGCCCTCAAGTATGGCACTAAGAATGGGAAAGATGGCTGTATGTTTTTTTGTTTGTTTTGTTTTTTTACTGCATTATACTTTGTGGCTTTGTTGGAAGGTCTCCTTTGCATGTCATTTTCAGCAGCCCTGGTGGTTAGGAAGTATGGCATAGAACAAGCATGATCTCAGGCTTCTTATTCTAGATTATAATGCTGTAAATATTTAAATTAGAGAATGATGACATTTAGTGGCACTTGTCCATAAGAGAGCTTACTGATTTGCTTTGTGGGCTGAGTGTGTGATGCCCACAAATAGTTTTAAAAACATTCCAAAAGCTTTTACTTTTGAAATATCTAAACTATATATACTCAGCAAAAAAAGAAATGTCCTGAAAACGTGAAAACTGTTTGTGCCACTTTTAGAAGTTATAACTGCAACCAAACACTCCTGATAACTGTAGATCAGTATTTCACATAATTCTAGGACTAGGACTTACTATATATAATGCTTTGGATCATTGTCTTCCTGCATAATCCAGTTGTGCATGAGTTTCGACTTACAGACTGAAGACTGGAAGTCTCCTTTAGGATTTTCTGGTAGAGAGCAGAATTCATGTTTCCCTCAATTACTGCCCAGTTGCCCAGGCCCTGAAGCAGCAAAGCATCTCCACACCATCACACTTCCACCACCATGCTTGACCGTAGGTATGATGATCTTTTGGTAATTCTTTGTTTGGTTGACATCAGATGTAATGGGATCCCTGTCTTCCAAACAGTTCCACTTTTGATTCATCAGTCCACAGAAAATTCTCCCAAAAGGTTTGATCATCATCATAGTATGTTTTGGCAAATTTCAGATGAGCCTTAATGTTCTTCTGAGTTAGCAATGGTTTTCACCTCGCCACTCTTCCATGGCTGCCATTTTTGCCCAGTGTCTTTCTGATAGTGGAGTCATGAACAGTGACCTTTATTGATGCAAGAGAGGCCTGTAGGTCCTTTGATGATGTCCTTGGCTCTTTTGTGACTTGCTGGATGATTAGTTGCTGTGCTCTTGGAGGAATTTTGGAAGGTCGGCCACTTCTAGGAAGGAGTTTTTCCGTTTGGAGATAATGGCTCTCACTGTGGTCCTTTGGAGTCCCAGAGCCTTTGAAATAGCTTTGTAACCCTTCCCAGACTGATGTATTTCTATCACCTTCTTCCTCATAATTTCTGGAATTTCTTTCAACTTTGGTATAGTGTATTCCAAGGTAAGACCTTTTAACCAACTTCATGCTGTTGAAAGAGTTCTATTTAAGTGTTGATTTGATTGAACAGGGTTTGCAGTAATCAGGCCTGGTTGCATATAGTCCACCTTAATGCCATTTTGAATGCAGTTTCATAGATTTGGTTAATTAATAACTATGGGGGTGAATACATTTTCACACAGTTGGTGTTTGATTTGCTTTTTTGCTTCATTAAATAACATCATCATTTAAAAACCGCATTTTGTGTTTACCCAGGTTGCCTTTGTTTTATCTTAGATTTTTAACTTCTAGTATGACATATACACAAAAACAAAAGAAATCAGCATGAGGCAAATACTTATTCACAGTATTGTACTATAGATACTATAGATATTTGGCTGACTTAACAAGCCCCAGTTCATGATGATGAAGTGATAGTTTTTCCTGCTCATTTTCTCTAACATTAACATGCATTTTTAAAAAAGTATTTTGCTTCTAGTAGGTTAGACTACAATCAGTTGGAGTGTCTTATTCATACATGTGAAAACTGCAGGCATATCTTGTGACTCCAAAATATGTACCTAGTTCCTTATGTGATGATATTGTCTATCTGCAACTTACAGGGTTCAAGGCCTTGATGTAGAGCTGAAATTAGGTTAACAATATTGGGATGTTATCCGATTGCAGGACAGCCTATAGCTTTTTCACATGGCAAAGAACACAGCAATGCACTCTTAGTACATTATGGGCATACCCAGAGAGCATTGTGATGGGCTTAAGATTTACTTCACAAAAAAGGAGTTTCCTTTTCTTGAAACTATCAGACATAGCTGCTTTATGGGTGACCAGAAGCACAGTTACTGGTAAGTATAGAAGGAACTGTGTTCATAGTTTGGCAACTCAATTCTAAGTCTGGCAGTGTTTTAGAACTGTTTCCACTGGCTATCAAATGTAACAAAGGCATTTCCTGTGTTTTAAGCCCCTTCCATACAAGCGCCGTTTCACAATTTCTGAGAACTGGATTTTTTTATATTTTAAAGTTAAATCAGTAAGAGTGATGTTACTACTGATTCCAGATAAGATTATTCATCTGGATCATTCAGATTCTCACAGCTGTTCAACTGAATCACTTAGAAGATTTAAAGATGTACCTACTGCATCAGAAGTCATTTATATTATGCCTTCAGGAGCTTTGTACAACATACTAGACAATACAGGGCTTTAGTATTATGCATGAGAAAATGCAAAAAGAAGAAGCAAAGGCATGTGAATATTTTAAATGGGGTTTGATCCAATTGGCTGAGATTTTGGTAAATGCGAACATACAGTATGGTAATGAAGTACATGAAATGAACTTGCCTTATTTATCAGAGCAAGATGTAAAGCAAAGTAGCAGTAGCAAAGTTTTATTCCCTACATTTCAGCATAATATGGCACTTCAAGTGTATGATGGACAGGAACCTGAACTCATAACTTGGTACCTAATACAGATTTTACACTAGATATTTCTTCTTAAGACAGTATTGCAAAGACCTTTATTTGTCCTGTTACCTTGGATACTACATGCTGTGTAACATCACACACAACATTAATATTTTGAATAACTTCCAAGTCAGGGTGCTTGGTTAGTCTGTGACACATTGAGCTTACCAGAAATACATAGTTTCTCACATTTTTTTCCTGACTTTCTGATTTCCGTTCCTACAAATGGCTTCAAATAGACAATTTATCAGGGGGGCTCATGAGTATTACAGCAGCCCAAATCGCTAGCTGATTCAGTGCAAAGACATGCCAAAAGTAAACACTTTATCTTAAATGAAGAGTGGGAGTGAGAACTGCATTCCTCAGAGACTATGACTCACTGACTCAGCAGCTGGGCCCTTTCAGGCCGCCCATGAAGCAAAGTCTCCCAGTCTCATATGACAACCTTTCAACTTCCTCCCCTTCCTTTTATAGGCATACTTATACAACGGAAGAGAAGCTTGTTCTTTTAAGCAGGATCTCACCTTGTTTTCACACATTTTAATTTGTAGTGAACATTAGGTGAACACAGCAAAAAAAAAAAAAAAAAGAGCAAAATATCAACTTAGAAAGCAGTGAAAACAGCAAAAGCAAGATCTATTTGTCATGTACAAACCAGTGTGTAGTTATTTTTGTTTGGTTCATACGTACACAAGTTGCTATTTTCATGTTCATAAATAAAGGCAGCACTGATAAAGTACATGGAGTGATATAAGAGGGTGCAACATTTAAAATGTACTGGCACAGTGGTATTTTCAAACCCCTTTTGGACCAAAAAGTGCACGCCCTCACAGTGTCGACACAATGGCAAACATTTTTAAACTATAAGCACAGCCTATCCTATTTTATATAACACAAGTTACATATGTAACTGTGATTCTATGAACACCACATACCATAACCACAGTGTTTGAACATCTGGATCCCTTCTGGGATGCATGCACACACATGCCGAGACCTCTCCACAAACTCACATGCTGACTATATGACATAATGACCAAAACCATGTGACATAAAATTTTTTTAAACAAAATTAGGTCAGTGGCTAGCTGTCCCTATAACCTTCTAGCTGACATCTTGACCAGTTGCCGCTGCTTCAGAGTGATGGGGAACCTTGGAGGTTATCCAGTTTTCATAGAACCACAGACTGCCTGGAGTATTTTATCACCTGGATAACTGATAGCAATATGTCAGAAGGAACCAACTTACCCTAGGATTGACTGAAAGGATGAAGAGATATGCCACCAGGAGGGTAATGTTAGTCTTAGAATTTGGAAAAGGGATACCCCACAGATGTAGGAAGACGTCTGATATCCAGAATGGCTGGAGTGTGACAAGGGGCAAATCACTGTGTTCAGGCTTAGCAAAAAGCCCATAAGTTTTCTTGTCCCAGGATCTATTTGATTCCATGCCATGACAGGATTTGGGTTAAATACAGAGATAGGGATGGTATACATCCAAATGAATGATTTTGATTCTGTACTGAATCTGAGTCTGAACAAGTAAGCAGATAATGGATGTGATGGATGAGGATTAAGCCTGACTTTGGAGAGAGTAATTAGCTTATTCCAGTCAAGTTAAGGAATTTGATCTGGTTGTGTGAAATGTGGTCAAGGAAGATGATTTAAATTGGCTACAGTGTGGGAAATATTATTTGTACAAAGTAGTTGCAGTTGCTGTGATCTTAACCTCAAATGCACCAAGAAAATTTTGGAATTTAAACAGCAGTGATTTCTGAGAAATAACAATTACTGAGAAAATACAAACCATCCCTAGATCAACCAGTGTCTTGTTATGGGACATCTGAGTCTCAGGAAGTATATTTGACCTTTGGATGGCTAATTAACCATTTGGGATTGATTATAAATCCTCTTCCTGCATCTTTTCATTTAGTGCAGGAGCACAGATAGGTTTAGTGAAGGTTTCTCACTGTCACTTAGAGTAAGAGTAGGCAAGATTCAACCATTCTTGAGCTTCAATTCAATACAATTACATTTTATTTCAATAAGGCTTTTAACTATAGACACAAAGCAGTTTTACAGAAACTGTAACATTGGATAGTGGGATTGTAATTTATTACTCTTCCACAATTGCATGCTATTTAATCAAACAGTACTAAGTGTGTTGAAAGGACATACATTATACGCATAGTCTTTATGATTCCAGTGCAGCTCTCACATTCACAGACTTTCACTGTAAAAACCTATTCAGCTAAATGTCATGAAAAAGTTAAATATTTGCATAGGATTCAACATGTTCTCATACAAAAGTTCAAACTTTTACTCAAGTACAAGTAAAACTACTTATAAAAAATAATTACTGAAGTAACATTAAAAGTAATAATGTTATTAATTACTTGATTAATAGTAATAAAATATCCAATGAGAAGAATACTCAAATAGCAAGTTACTCATTACTTCAGATCTGATTAAAATGAAGGGAAAATCCTGAATCTCAGACTACATGGAGAACTGTAAGTCACATCTCTCCTTGAATGTCTGTCTGTTCTGTTTACATGATATAAAACCTGGGTTCAAGATGAAGCACCATATCCAGTCCTGTGATGGTACAATAAAACAGAACCTGTCATTTTCAACACAAATTCTCACACACACCAAAAAAACAGAAACATTTTCCCAACAACTGACTGTCTTTACTTTCACATGTTAACAACACAACCTTGTCAACGTTTGTATTTAAACAAGGTAACAGAGAACAAAAGAGTAGACTATGTGTGTGTGTGTGTGTGTGTCACGCTCTATTTTTCCCCCTCTTCAGCCATTATCTTCCAGGATTGAGCAGTATTGTGAGACTTTCCACCTCATAATACGTAATATAAACTAATTATTCATATTACTACATATATTCATTAACATTTAACAGTAATGGAGTAACAGCACCAAATGTAGCGAAGTAAAAGTACATTTCTTTGACTACAAATTAACTTAGTTAAGAATAGGAGTATAAGTACAGCAAGTTAAACCTACTCTTAAAACTCTTAAAAAAATTTTTTATCAAAAGTTACTCAAGTAAATGTAATGAAATAAATGCAGCACATTACAACCCACCTCTGGTCTTCTTTTATTTTCCTTTTTGTTCTTTCTTTCTTTGAAATGGAGATATGTGCAAGTCCTTTTTAAAATCCTGGACACACAGTTATCATTTTTGTTGATGGCGGCTTGCAAATTTTCAAATTTAGTTTGTTCTATTTCACAAAATATAAACATAGCACGACCCTGAATAGGGTGACTGTAAACTACTCCATCTATACAGAACAGTTGAGGTAAATTTGCTATTTTATTGTGCCTGCTAGTTTGCTTACTATGCACATTACTTATAGAGCTAATTAACCTTACTTTATGATTTTATGCATAATTAACGGTTGATTTTATATATAGATAGATAAGGTGGCTTAGTGGTTAATACATTTGCCTCACACCTCCAGGGTTGGGGGTTTAATTCCCGCCACTGCCCTGTGTGAGGGCATGTTCTCCCCGTGCTGCGGGGGCTTCCTCCGGGTACTACTGTATTTGCTGCCAAATGCAAGTACATGCAACCAGAAACATTTGCTATAATCTGTTCTACCCTTTTTGCCTTTCTTGAAAATGGCCAATTGTGAGTTCAAACTTCACCTTATTTCTAACTCAAATCATTAGGACTCCTTCCATCACTTATTGTATTATGTTGTACTCATTAATTGATGAAATTTATCAAATATAATTTGGGTAATATACCCTGATAAAATTAAACACATCCTATGTTGGCATGATGCTCAAGCTTGATTGGACGACATAAATTAGGTTGGATGTTAATTTGCAAAACATGAGGTAGCAGAACACAAGCGAGAGGTGATCCAGCAAGCTGACAGCAAGTTCTATAAAATGCCATCATAGAACTAGGGCTAAATAATGTATGTTGATCGTGGTGATACAATGATGCATTGCAGCCATAACATTTCGGCAATGCTGTAGGAGTTTGGGTTTTGCAAATGTACATCATGACCTTTTTGTACAACAGTTCGTTCTGGTCCACTAATTTGTTTAGTCGTGTGGCATTCCAAGAGAGTTTATATTTAGTATAACCTCACTGGGACGTTTCACTGTTTAACATGCCACTTGTCCTTGGTCGCCACATAAAATCAGTCCACACAGGATTTTGTAGAGTTTTTTTGTAATTGTTGCAGCGTACAAAATGCTTTCAATCTCCTAGCAGATCCAGCCTTTTAATCAGCCTCAATGAAAAATGTGCAGCCAGAGAAGTCTTAAATTACAACCAGAAGGGACTTCTGGATTTTCATATTTGAAAAAATTGGAGCCATATTTTCTCTTCCCCCAGTTTCTTCTTTGTGACAAAGTCACAAGAAGTATCTTTTGCATGCCAGGGGCTGTTGCTCTTGGCTCCTATTTTGTTCACTCCCTTTGGCCACAGTGAGAACAAAGCTGGATGTTGAGGTCAGTGCTGTCTCGGACAACTGCCTCAGGCTAAACAAATTCTTGAATATATTTTGCAGGGTTTTTTCCCTGTCTCTTTATAAACAGATTTCTGTGATATAAAAATGAAGAAAACCATGTTTAGACTCATATTTGATGCAACTGATGTCCTTTAGTCTACACAATACACCTATTTGGTAGACCTCTCTCCTTAGAGTAAGTCACCACAAAAAATGTACATGTACATGTGTAGAGATTGCTTGTCTAACATATCCCAGCACCTATCCTAATACAGGGTAATCAATCCATGTACAGTATCACTGTTGAATCACTGACTGATACTTGATCAAATTTGTCTACATGTTTGTAAATGTTTGAAGATATTTTATGCACAAGACAGGGAGTTTAAGGCATTGCTGAGTGCATAAGTGGAGAGCATAAACAGTTAAAGTAGCTGTGGTAAATATTGTAGCTATAGTAATAAAAGTAGAGTTTGTTATTATGGTCGTTTGCTAAATGTTTAATGTAGAGACACTAGAATAAAACACAATGTTGAGTAAATTTTCAGTTGTTCTAAGCTGCTTCTGATTGATTTCAGTAGAGTCATTAATCTGGCCAAATAGGAATGTTGATGTAGGACCTGTTTTTTCCACCCTCTAATAAAAACCATTCTCATGAGAACTTTTTTTTTTTTTTTTTTAAATAACTAGCATGCCTAATGACAGACATTCTTGAAAATGTTTTTTTTTTTTTTAAAGAAACTTGCTATCAGACACGATATGTCCTATTCCTCTGGGGTGTAAACATGAAAATCTTGTTGTCATCCATCACTATGTTGGGCAATATAAATTGCATGCTCAATAATTACTCATCATTCATCATTATTACTTACTCATTATTATTATATACTCATTATTTATCATTCATCTTGCCTTTCACCAATAGGCTACTGAGAGAGTAAAGTAAAAGTGTCCCTTGCTTACCATATCAAAGTTATACTATACTGTATGGCTGAAAGTGTGACCAATCACACCTATATGTGCTTTTTGAACATCCTATTCCAGATTTAGTCCCCTTTGCTGTTATAATAAGGCTTCTGGAAGGTAGCCTGCCATCGGGAGCAACATGGAGTTCAGCGTCTTGCCAAAGGACACTTCGGCATGTGGAGGCATGTAGGCCGGGATCTGAACCGCCAACCCTGTGATTTGTGGACAACCCGCTCTACCACCTAAGCCACAGCCACCATGTCATCATAGACCTTGCATTGTGCACAGGGACATTGTCATGCTGGAGCTTCTTTGGATCCCTTAGTTCCAGTGAAAGGAAATCATAATGCTACAGCATACAAAGTCATCCAATATAATTGTGTGCATCCAAATTTTGTGTCAACAGTTTGGGGAAGGCCCACATATGGGTGTGATGGTCAGGTGTCTACAAACTTTTAGCTATATAGTGTAAAAGGCTAATTAAACATACACTATAACATTGACTGTGTCCCAGGCCTCCTTGCCCAACCTCAATAATGATCTGGTGGCTGAATGAGCAAATCCCAACAGCCGCACCCAGCTAGTGGAAAGCCTTCCCAGAAGATTGGAGGTTATTATAATGGCAAAGGGGGAATCTGGAATGAAATGTCAAACAAGCACATATAGTTATGATGGTTAAGTGTCCACAAACATGTGGCCATATAATTTAATAATGGTTCATTTCTGTCATATTTTATTTGTGTGTGTGTGTGTTGCATATGCTCCCAGTTGCACTGGTATGCTTTGTATAATGAACATTTGCTGATTTAGGTAGATATTTTAAAAGCAGCAAGTGCTTAAATAAAAAATATTACACATTCCCAGTATTGTATTCACCTAATTCAAAGGGAAGAAACTAACAAATTACAACTGCAGTCCTGCTACAAGGCTTAGATATCCTGAACATAAAATGTACTGCTCTTTTATAAAAATGCAGCACACAAAATTAAGATCACATTTCCCCTGTGTTCCCACATGTTCATCTTTTTATTTTTAATCCAAAAAGCTTCAGTATGAGGCAATCACATGCCCCCCCAAATACCTATGCTCATGGCACTGTGTTCTGTCCCTTTTTTGAGGTTTGTTTGGGGGGAGGATCATTATAAAACAGTCTTTTTCTTCATTTAACAGATGGTTTAAAAACATAAAAAGAAATGAAATCTGCAAACAATTAACACAAATAAAAATACATTCCCAGCACAGCTGTAGATGTTCCTTCCTACTGAGCCAAGACCTTTTGTTGCAGCTGATATTCATTACACAGCAGATACATTTTTATTTAAAAAAAAAAAAAAAAAAAAAAATCATAAAATGTGTATAGTGCAGAAGGGCAACATTATTTACTCAGTAGCACCAGACAAAGCTACTTCTTAGAAGCTAAAGATTACTCAAGGTTTGAACTGACAGTTTGAACTCTATTCCTTTCTTTGGAAAAAGGAGCATCATGCCTTGATGTCCAAAACCCTAGATTGAGACATGACACTGTAACATCAGTCACGCCTCCTGGTTGCAGAAACATAGTGGAAGACTTTAGTGATTTTTAACAGCAAACCAGAATTTTTTTCTAAAATGTCACATTGAGTCTCAGAATCAGAAAAGTGTTCATAAACACTCCACCCCCCTCCCCCTTTTTTTTACTATATACTTTTAAATTGGACACCTTTCCATGTCAACAGAAGACAGTTGTGGTTACAGGCAATTAGGTGAGATAAATGGTCTGAAATGCTCTGTCTTTGCATTGCCCAATTCCTCTCAGCTAAATAGCTAATTGTCATATCAAATAAGAATTTAACAGGTTTAGCTTGTTAGTTAGCTAACATGCCTAATTTATAGTGCTTTAACAAGCGAACATTGCCTGTCTAAAAATTATATCAAGAAACTTGCTATCTAATGCTAGATATCTAAGTCATGTTCTTACTGAAAAGTTATATAAAGGACACATCTAGCTAGCGAACTACAGTACCCTCCAAAAGCATCGGAACAGCAAGGCCAATTCTTTTGTTTTCACTATACATTGAATAAAAATGAGAAGAAAATGTTAGGGAGGGACAATTTGGGAAGAAATCCAATCAGAACTAATCTCTTTGTGTGGTAGGGAGGATAGATGCACACAATTGAATAGCAACGTACTGATCTACCCGGCAGGACATCAGCTAGCATACACTTGCTGCATGTCTCATAAACTGTAGAGAAATGTCCACGTCTGAAAGAAAGAGATAAATTTCACAAATAAAAACACAACAAACTTGAAGCAACATTTGCACACGAGTCATCCAAAAATTCATGCAAACTTCGTTGTTGTTTTTTTTTTCAAGCTAATGTTATTTTATCAGCTAACCCGAGCTGGTGTGTTTTCGCTAAACTTGAAATACAACACAAGTCAAAAGAAACCACTGCTGGCCTGTACTTATTAGAGAAGTGACACAAAGTTGCTAATCTTAGGTTGCAAATTAAATGATTGATTGACATGCTAAAGATAAGTGTAAAGTTTAAAGTGTCCTCAAATTTAAACAAATATATAAGAAAAATAAGAATACATGTATGAAGAAATGTGGTACACTTAATGTGAGACATGATGGGAGAAAGAAGCAGAAGTGTAGTATAGAGACAAGTTGGAGTTTTTTTTGTGTGTGTGTGTGTGTGTGTGTGTGTGTGTGTGTGTGTGTGTGTGTGTGTGTGTGTGTGTGTGTGTGTGTGTATTATTGAGAGAGGGGAGTGGGTGAGAAAGAAAAATCAGAACTTGATTATTTCCCCTTATTCAACCTCACAGATACAGAAGACCTCCAATGACAAGGATGGGCCACTGAGTGCAAATAAAGCTAGTGCATCCCAGCAGAATATTCGAAGTGCTTCAAAGTACAAAAGTGACTCCAAAGAACATTAGAACAAGGAGGAGGCCATTGCAAAATGGATTGGGGGCACAGGATTACCAATCATGAAGATCAGGACTGCTAACCGGAGAGTATCAATTGGCTTGTGGACAAAAAAAAAGGACTGACAGCTTCATTCCAAGTTCATGATACTTTGTGTTGAACAAAATCAAACTGAACACATCATTGTACCTTGAAGAAGTAACCCACTCACACACTGCACAGTCAATCAAGGCATGTATGGCATTACAGCCAGTGTTGGGTAAGTTACTCAAAAAAATTACTACTTTAAATTTTTAAATTGATGACATTACTGATTACTGCATGTAAAAAGTAATCAGATTACTAATTACTTTAATTTCAAGATACTTTCAAAACCTATCAAACCTACAAAAATATACTACAAAGTGAAACTCATAGTTCTTTCAGTAGTTTTAGCACACATCAATGTATGACATGATCAGAAAAAGTTGGATTTATCATAAAACTAGCCTCGGGTGTTGTCACTGTTTGTAGAACCACCAGACCGATAAAATATAACACTTATATAACTAGGCTTGTTTGGTGTCGCTAGCCAAGGGAAGGCACAACTAAGCTATCATTGTATGGGTTTAGCTGCTACAGTGCCATGCAAAGTACATTATCTCTCCTTGCGCTCTGCTCATATCAACTGGAAGTCATATAGACATTTACACAACTTCTTTTCCTGCTCAGCATCAGAGGATGTTACTGTTTTTTTTTTTAAAGATCGGCATATATCCATTTTTCCTCACACTGACTGTGTGAGCTAGCGTTTGGCAGAATTGAGAGGTGTCAGCCAATAAGACACGAGTGTTTCCACGTATTTTCCTGTAAACCCTGTCTGATTGGTCTCACTTCCGTTCAGTGAAGATATAAAATTACAACACTGCCGTGTTCTTTTGCTGATGTTCAGTTACTTTGTAACAGGCTATACCCAACTCTGATTACAGCCAATGCAGTTTTTCTTTTTAATATTTAAGAGTTACACTTCTCCTTGAAAGAATGTAGAATGTCAAGCAAGTTGTTATAAACAATTCGTATCTAATTTGGTCTTTTATAAAAATGAGAACTGGTTTAATTTAATTTTAAGATAAATTAAGATGTTATATATCACAACAGTTAAATTTGTGTCTGTATTGCACATTCAAATCTTAATACCATTAATAATAATAGGTTAATAGATGTTTCCCCTAGAAAATGCATTTGGAAATTCAAGAGAAATGCTTAAATAATGCATTACACTTTAACTAAACCCGTTAGATTTTAGTCAACTAAATTTCCTGTAGATTTAGTCATCTAAAATCTTATGATATTTAATTGACTAAAACTAGACTAAAACTAAAACAATGCAGACGACTATAATATGACTAAAACCTAATGGAATTTTAGTCAAAAGACTGACTAAAACTAAATCCAAATTTGCTGTGAAAATTAACACTGGCCCTGTGAAGGATGTCATTAAATGTTGTTTTGGGGTTTTTCTTTACAGCTCTCACAATGTTTCTGTCATCAACTGCTGTTGTTTTCCTTGGCAGACCCGACCTGTTCAACGTTTGGCTGTTAGTACACCAGTGGTTTCTTTCCTTTTCAGGACATTCCAAAGTGTTGTATTAGCTATGCCCAATGTTTGTGGAATGGTTCTGATAGATTTTACCTTGTTTCTCAGCTTCAAAATGGCTTTTCTCCCATAGACAGCTCTCTGATCTAAATGTTGATATATCCTTTTTAACAACAAATGCAGTCTTCACAGGCTAAACCTCAGGCTCAAACCAAGAGTACACCTTCAGAGCTAATAAATCTTTAAACAAGCTAATAATTCTTTAAATAATTTAACAGGGCACACCTGGGCAGCAAGAAACATCAATCACATTTTCCTTTTTTTTTAATCACTTGAATAAATGGGTGGGTTCTAACAAAAAGTGGCATGTTCTAAGTTAAAACATTTAGATGTAAATATGAGAAAATGAAAGCTGAAATATGGACTGTCAAACGTTGTCATGTATTTATAGAAATTTCACTTTTTATATACAAATTCCTTTGACCATCAAAATACTCACTGCAGTAGTTTGTTAGACATTATTCATTTTTACAAGTTGTATTAATTATTATAATTAACTTTATTTTCCTTGTTAAATGTTTCAGGATTTTGTTATTTTTGGGCTTCTGAATTTGTGACCGGACATTTGTGATTTCATATACAGGACTGCTACTACTTTTGTGCAAGACTCTAACTAAACAAATGCACAAAAATAAGCTTGGATTGGAAACCTCTTACCCTCCAAGTGTCCATGGATATAGGCTTCTACCAAATTAATAAACGTAAATGTAAATCTGAATGGTTAACTGTATAGCTCTAAATTTTAGAGGCACCCTAATGACTACAAAATACAGTGGGCAGTTACCAAGATCAATAAAACAACCAACAACTGGCCAATAGTTTACAACTGTGTATACATTATACATTCTATGTATAAAAAAGTTATATTTTTGCAGATCAAGCATCAACATTGTAAACATTCATTTACTTAAAAACAATTTAAAAAATTTCAGTGTTGATAATTTCCTTGAAGATTTCTTAAAAGCTAAATATACCCAAAATAAGCAAGTAAGAGCTCACATTCTATCAGTTGCAGGCATGTGGTAATGAAGAAAACACATGTGGTAGTAGACATTTTTTAAAGTTTCCTTGCTTGCATTAATAGAGGGACTGGCTAATTCAGGTATATTAGACTGTTAGACAGTTCAAGCTAGAAAAATGATCACAGTAAAATCAAGAACGGACTGAGATGTTCTAGCAGTCTGAGAGACCGGACACTAGAACATTGGACATAAGAAGCATGCGGTTTCACCCACTGCATTCCATCACTTCCTGTATTGAGTGGTGATTCAATCCAGCAGCTTTGGTGCTCTGCACCCAATGTACCCTAAGCATGTGTGCTGGGACTGTGCACCTTCATGATAATCACATTGGATTATCATCAACCATCAACTTTTGGACTTTCATAATTCACTATCCTGGCAAAATCATATGTCTTGTTATGTAGCCCTTATTGTACCTTTCTAATGGAAATCTAAGCAGAACCAATAGCAGATAACAGGAAGGCCTACACCTGAGCTCTGTGTAAACAGCCATTTCCTCAATCCCCTCACTGATTTACAGAGGAGATGGGTTCACTCTTTCAATGGTTCCATTATGCATTGCATGTTAGGGTTTAGCACTTTGGAATGTCACCCCGCTGGCTTAGGTATGTATTCCATCTAGAATGTCACTGCCAGGTCGAGTAAAAAAACACATCAGGTAGATGGAATCAAAAATAAGCTCCTGTATATTGACTAAATGGCAGGGCACTGCATTAGGCAGTGGTAGTAGTGAACTGTTTGGCACCATTTGAAAAGATGAGCTCAGGTCTATTCATCTTCCATTATGGTTCAAGCATTCTAGCCCAGGGTTTCTCAATTTCAGACTTATAGCGCGGCTGCCCTGCATTTTAAACCTTTCCCTACTTATGGAGTGTATAATCACAATTATCTAATGAGACTAGTTTGTTGGGAATAGGGTGGACCTGAAACTCTATAGGGCTGTGGAGTTAGAGAACCCGATGATCAAAGGTCGGAGTTAAATGCCTTTGCTCTCTGTCCTTCCAGCCCTCTAGTGCAATGGAATATAATCATCACTAATCTCTTTCAATATTCTAAAGGCTTTGAATGTCCTGAAAAGTAGATATCAGTGACAGTAGATATTAATGTTCAGGATTGTTCTTCAAAACAGACAGTTTTTTTTTATTATTATACTGTGCTCAATGACTATGTTGTTTATGAACAGAATTTAGCAAGCTTCAGTTCCTCTTTAATAGATAAACAGCACATTAATTAAAGCAAAAAAACTTTGATAGTCTCCTCAACATAAATCTTGCTCCAAGTGACCCCTTCCCCACCAAAAAATACAAATAAAAGCACTTATTTAAATAAATATTGCATTAAAATACTGCCCTCTAGTGCAATGGAATCTAATAATCACTAATATCTTTCAGTATTCTAAAAGTTTTGAATGTCCCGAAAGTAGATATCAGTGACAGTGGGTATTAATGTTCAGGATCGTTCTTCAAAGCAGAAACAGTTTTTTTGGAGCTCAATCGAATGCAACAAAGTGTAACCTATTCATGTGTCTTAAAATCTTGAAGGATGTAAAGCAAGGCGTGGCCTATACAGTGTTTACTCTAAGACTGCAAAGCTATCTGAGCAGGTTTAATCTAAATATCTATCAGAGCTCAACCACTTGCAGGTTTATTGAAAGAAAGAAAAAACATTAAACCTAACAGAATGGCACTTTAGATGTTGAAATGCTGAATCCTATCACCTAAACTAAAAATTTCAGATGTACAAATTTCAGTGAAATTCAGTATAAGTGAAGTTTCAGTAAATTTTCTTTGTACTCACATATGTATGTTAAAAAATACCAGTGACTAAATGGTGACCTCCTAAAAGGAGTGTTGCAGCTCAGCCATTACCGCAGCTATGAAATGTCAATCACAAAATTTTTATTTAATTTGTGTGTGTAAATGAAATAAATAAGATATTTAACATATTCCTTATAAAAATAGTGTAGAGTAGGTTCACATTAGCAGCCTCCTTCTAGGGCTCTCACTGATACGAACTGATTTTCCTAACTGGATTGTTATGAATACCACTATTCTTGTGCAAATGTCCCTATGAACAATTTTATGAATCAATCCGTTGGCATCCAGCTTGATAAATGAGGGCCATTGTGTTAATTAATTTCATTTATATGTTAATGAATTCCCTGCCTATTATGTTTAAAAATCATTCCATATGCATTTCTATATTTGTAGAAATGTAAAAACACTGTAATATTGCAGTTTTGTTCCCAGCAGTAAATATTAGAAATGATCACTTTTTCAAAAGCTGTGTACTGAGTCCTTAGCCTTCCATTCCAAGAAATTTTGCAGGATGATGGGAGTATTATTAAACACAGGTATTCAACAATGACATCTCAGATGCTACACTAGCAAATGCTCTTTGTACTGCCCTGGTGGAATGCTCCACAGTAGTAGCACTGTGGTTAAAAAGCACACATGCTGGCTTCAGCCGGAATGAAACTACCACAAACCATCTGGCCTCCACCAAGCTGGTTTACAGATACTGTGAAGCATACTTCAGCTTTCATCGCATGATGGGGGAGAAACACTATCCACTGCCAGTGGCTGAGACAACTCCAGAGTCAAAATAACCGTTTGAGGATCCACCACAGTGCGTCTGACTGTCGAACCACAGCATATGCTCAGAGCATTTGTTTTGACTGCTGAACATGTAGGCCTGCTGTTGCACTAATAATTATTTATCATACTGTGCTCAAGGACTATGTTGTTTACAGTCTTTAGCAAGCTTAAGTTCCTCTTTAACAGATAAACAACACATTAAGAAAAGCAATAAAGTTTTATAGTCACCACCAAGATCCAATTTGCTCCAAGTGACCCCCCAAATAAAAAAAGTATGCTTGCAAAATAAATGTCTCTGAATTTGGGGTTTCTCACAGCTAAAATAAAAGATCAGATCAGTCCTGCTGTCATGTAGACCAAGGAACTGCCGGTGCAGCTTTGAGATGAAGTCGTTAAGAGGAAAAAAGATGGAGAAAGATATTAAAACAGGCAAAGCTTTGAAACTTCTTAGAAGCACTGTGAAATCCGTTATAACAAAGTGGAAAATAGCAGTGGCTTTCTCCTTGCAACCCTACCATTCACACCACTGTTGTTCAGTGTTCTATTGATGGTGCACTCATGAGCATTAACAGCCAATGTGAGAGGGTTACCCTGATTCCTTTGTGACCTCGCAGACTTTTACATGCCTTGGTCTTGGAATGATCTTTGTTGGTCAACCACTCCGAGGGAGGGTAACAATGGTCTTGAATTTCCTCCATTTTTATACAATCTGTCTGACTGTGGATTAGTGGAGTCCAAACCCTTTAGAGATGGTTTTGTAAACTTTTCCAGCCTGTTGAGCATCAAAACTTTTTATCTGAAGTCCTCAGAAATCTTTTTTGTTTGTGCCATGATGCACTTCCACAAACATGTGTTGTGAAGATCAGACTTTGATCAAAATTTTAAAGCTCATATAGACACACCAGAGACAACTGAAGCCTGTAATTGCTGCAAAAGGACAATTCACACTGAAAGGGTGAATACATATGAATTAAGCAGTAAAGAATTCTGAGGACATCCAAATAAGGGGGACAAGGTGGCTTAGTGGTTAGCACATTTGCCTCACACCTCCAGAGTTGGGGGTTGGTTCCAGCCTCCACCCTGTGCACTTTTGTGTGCACTTCCTGTGCTTCAGGAGTTTCCTCCAGGGGTATAAAATAATTTCCATAACATTAAATGTACTTTGGAACACTGTGAAGGCCATCATCAACAAATAGAGAAAATGGAGCACCAAAGTGAATCAGCAAAAACAGGACATCCCTCTAAAATTTACAAAAGGAGAAGACAAGAAAAGACAAATTCTTACCAGGGAGGCTGCCAAGAGACCTATGGCAACATTAGAGGAGCTGCAAGAAAATCCGACAAGTAGTGATTATTCTGTGCAAGTGACAAGAATCTCTCATATTCTTCACATGTCTGGGCTATGGGGTAGGGTGGATAGAGAGGAAGCCCTGCCTCAAAAAAAAACCAAAAAAACATCCAAGCTCAACTAAATCACCAATTCCAAAAGGTATAATAATTCCATAAACTGAAAGGTTTGTTTGGTGCAAAAAAGCACATCACCAAAAGAACACCATAACCACATTGAAGCACGGGGGTGGCAACAGCATGGTTTAGGACTGCTTTTCTTCAGATAGAACTGGGGCGTTTATCAAGGTGGAGGAAATCATTAATAGCTACAAATACCAGTTGATTTTAGTGCAAAACATTCAGGTGTCTGCTAGAAAGCTGAAGATGAAAAGGATTTCACCTTTCAGCATGACAATGAACTAAAGCAGGGCCCATACCAGAATCCAATAAAAAAAAAAAACTGTGGAGCTACCTGAAGCGGGCTGTGCATAGGAGATACCCTTAAAATTTGATGGATCTGGAACGATTCTGCAAGAAAGAGCGGCAAAGTATTGCCAAATTAAGGTGTGCCACACAGATAGACTCTTACCCAAAAAGACTGAATGGTGTAATAAAATCAAAAGCTGCTTCAAAAAAGTATTAGTTTAATGGTTTGTACACTTATGCAACCAGGTTACTGTAAGTTTTTTTAATTTTTCCCTAAAATGTTTCTGACTGTTTTTCACTTAATTTTCAGACGTTGTAATTTCACATTGCGGGTGGAAAAAGTTGACGATTTATATTAGTAAAAAATTTTTACATCACAAAAATTGCCATTTTAACAGGGGTGTGTAGACTTTTTATATCCACCGTGGCCTTGTTCCATACTTTCAAAGGGGACTGTATTCTAAGAGGTCCAAAGGTAACTGGACAATTATATAAAATTATTCAGAATTGTACAGTATACTGCAGCAGACCATCAGTTTATTCAGCCGATTGGCAATTACTACAAATTACCACAAATGTGAGTAACATAACATATTTATTAAGTTGGCTGCCAATCAAAACCAATAATAATAATAATAATAATAATAATAATAACAATAATAATAATAATAATAATAATAATATTAATTAGATGGAATTTACATTTTGGGTCTTTGAGGCAATGCAAAACTTTGCTCTAAGCAAGCATTGAAGAGACAGTGACTATCAATGTCTTGCAAAATGGTTGATTTATTGAGGTTCAATAGCAAATCAAAAAAGGAAAAGCATTTAGTGTTCCAGAGACATAATTCCCAAAAATCATAGTGCAATCAGAACATAGTTTCCATTTTGATATTAATAAATTGTAATTAAATGTTTCAACAATGTATTTAGCATTAATTTTTAATTTTTAAAAATAGACAAAATGAGGTAAGAGAAGGATCTCGGGTCAGTGTTCATTCAAAGGAAATCTATTTCAGATTTAGTCCCTTGTATAAATGATTGATGTATTTAATTTGAAACCACATTCCAATGTGGTAAATTTATCTAACATTACTTACTGTAAATCTGGCAAGACAGCGTTTCAGTTGGAAGAGGCATCTCCTTTTCAACTTCACATGCACTCATGCATATTGTCCAATTTTAATTATGTATCCATTTATTCATTTTCCAAAGCTAAAACCCAGCACATGTGGTATTAAAGTTCATTTTGCTGAATAAAAGGTTGATTGTGCTCACTTTCTCAGAGCCGCTGGAGTCTTCAGATCCAGGCCTCGGGTCCATGAACTTCCTTTATTAGTGTGAAGCTGTCTATAATTTTTCCAGACTGGGGACAAAATAAAGATTTTAGTGACATGGTTCTTGTTGAAGTCATTAGTTTGACAATTTTCTAGATGTCAATACTTAAGAGTACAAAATATTTAAAGTATAAATTAATAAAAGTATGCTATAAGAAGTATATAGTGGTATACTGTTACTGCTGGAATATAGAACTACAGATATAAAACATTTTATTCAATCCAAGTGCTTATTGACATTTACTGACGTCGGATGGCGTGGCGTGGTGATGTAATGACACAGACTGTTAACCTAATTATGTTCTATAACATGTAAAACGGGAACATGAAAGGAGTATTCTAAAAGTGACTCATGTAAACACCTTAATTACAATATTGTCTTACTCAGAATAAGGTCAATAATTAGATTACTGCTGTCCATGTAAATGTAGTCATTGAAATATGTTATCAGTGCCATGAGCATTCACAAGAACCTCATGACGTGTTTATGTAAAACGCTATTAATGTGAAATGTAGGCAACCTTCAAACCAACAAAACATGTATATTTTATCATTATTTTACTTAGTTAATTTTTGCAGTTTGTTCAATAGATGCACCATATATTTTACATATTGCAAAATCAATAGACATTTTACAGACAGTGATTCTTTTTTGCCAGGACCTTTTCTGGGAAATTACCCTTATTTATTTTTATGTTTACACTACATACAAAATTGAGTTACAGTTTTAGCCACTGGTGACACTGCTGAGTGATGTTTACTACTCTGAATAGAGACCAGGGAGATATTGTTTTTTTTTTTTACCTGGTCATCAGAGACCTGCTCCAGGTAGATGTGTGTTGAGTTGATGAGGTGCATACGTGTGTAGCCATAATCAGTACTTCTGAAGGCACTCCAGTCTCGAGGCTTGGGGATAAACCCATCGTGTTTTTCTCGACACCCCTAAGAAAGACAGAAACATTGGCCTTACTGTCCTTGGTAGTCTCCTGAGATATCTAGTATTTGACATTCTTTTAATTTAATTATCTTTTTTCAGAGCCTTTCAAATATATGGACTGTATCATTTTGATGCTTGGCTTGTTATTTATTTGGCTCATCACATGAAATCAAAATAACAAAAAACTCAGTCAACATTGAGCAGAACAGGGATTTTTTTTTGTTCTTAAATGATCAAATTCCTAGTAGATATTTATTTTAAGGTTTATGTCAAGTAATATTGGAGAACGACTAGAAACTACATTTCCCATCAACCACTGCACCATGTTACATGTCTCAATTCACCTGTTTCACGTTTAGATCATTAACACTGGCGTGTATATATAGTCACATTCTGCACATTGTCTTGCTTTGCTTGTTCCGTCTCCATGCATCGTGCTATGCTTGTCTTTGTTCCATGTAAGTCTTGTGTTGTGCTTTTTTTGGATACTTTATTAAACATTTCAATTATAGTCTGCATTTGCATCCGCCTCAGATCCCTGATGTGACAGTTTAAAGATATAAGCGAATTCATTTAAAGGGTTTTAAAGTCCTTATCACCAACTTGAGTCATCTTAATGCAGATCTATAAAAATAATTAAGCAATTAAGATGACTTAAATCAGATTCAACAAAAAAAAAAAAATGAATTCATGTTGCCTGAAAGAAAAACAATATGCCTCATGTATTTTTTTTATATTAAATCTAAAGATATTTAATATCTTGGGTTTTAAATGTTTAGGTTAAAAACAATTACCTTATATTTACATGGTTATTAAAATTCAGGCTATACATAATGAGGCTGTATAAATTCAGGGAAAACATCTGTGGAACAAAAAAGCCTGGATATAATCAAACCTGATGGATCGGGTGCCTGGATCTAATCAAACATAATCTAATCCTGGCCAATCAGAACACAACTCTGAGGTGAAAGTGTGTATCTGTTTGTCCAGCAGTTGCCTTAACAACAGTGTTTTGCCAAAGCCAGTCACATTTTGTTTCTGTGCAATTAATATTTATAATATTTCTTTCCTTTATTTCATCATAAGAAAACCTTATAGTCTGACTTTATCTCCCCCCACAGTTGCCCTTTACATTGTGTAAAGGCTTTATAAATAATGGAACAATACAAATGGTCCAAAATTACATGGAAAAATCCAAGTCCACTAACTACAGCAATCAATCTGTTGAACCCCATGTCTCCAAGGACTCTACTCTAACATCAACAGTACACAGCTGACAAGCACAGCAAGCTTTGATTTTCATTATATTCAAATACAAGATGAGAAATGGTCCATTTCATCTTGTTTGTTGCCTTGTAGGTAAGTTATTTTTCATTTAGTTTTTCCAAACAATTAAGCCATGAACCTGGCTAACACCACATAATGCTAGTTACATATGTAATTGTGATTCTATGAACCCTGGATAACCATCAGACGTAGGATGTCCCTCTGGATACCTACACACGCACACATGTCGAGCTCTTCCAACAAAGTTCCATAGTGAGGTATAATGTACCATTTACAATAAATACCACTATGCTACAAGAATCGTTGTCCAGAACTTTCCCACTCAACCAGATCTAGTTCTTAATGCCATGACAGCTATCAGGGATTAAAACAATCACTGTCGCCTAACTAGCATTCTATTCCACCTTTCCAGGTTCTTTATTTCTCTACGGATCCCTGGGGTTTTCCACATGTAAAATGTGTTGTAGTTCCTACACCACTGACCCAGTTTTGATGTACATACACTCAAATTAAAGCTGAAAGTCTGCACTCTGAAATCTATTCATTATTTAATTTCAACCCCAATATACTGTGGTAGAGAGCTAAAATAACAATACCTTTATCGATGTCCAAATATTTATAGACCTGACTGTACTTTTGAAGTACTTTTAACCGTGGGATATAATAATAGGATGTGCTGGATCAAGTGTTATTTTATAAACTTCTGAATAAGGAAATTATTGTTAAATTAAACCAAATTTGCAGTGATTACTGTGATAATTATAACTTGGACTATTCAAGCAGCAATATATTCACGATATATACCAGACTGTTAGATTATTGTTAGATTACTTATTTGAATTTTCTCATTCATATATAGTCTTGTGAAAAGATAAATACACCCTATGGAATTTTTTTTTTTTTTTTTTACATATTTCAACAAGCAAATATTTGAATAATCTTTGAAATAGTACCTATTAAAGAAATTGATACACTTGAACAAAGCCACAAGGAAAATTAGCCTTTTCAATCATTTATTCAACAGAAACATCAATAGATATTCTTCTGTGGAAAACATAAGTACATCCTTGGCCTCAGAAGCTAGTATTGCCCACTTCAGCAGAAATAACTTCTTGTAGGCATTTTGCATAATTGTCCACCAGGCTTGCTGGAATTTTTGACCACTCGTCCATGTAATATTCTTTCAGTTGGAAGATGTCTGAGGGTTGTCTTGCTCGTACTGCCCGTTTCAAATCCCCCCCAACATTTCAATGGGATTAAAATCCAGGCTTTGACTAGGCCATTCCATTTTTTCTTTTCGACCCATTCCTTGGTGGATTTGCTAGTGTGCTTAGGACCATTGTCCTGTTGAAAAGCCCACTTTCGGTTCAGCTTAAACTTTCAAACAGATGGCCTCACATTATCTTCAAGCACTCTTTGATATGATGCAGAATTCTTAGTCGAATCAATGAATGAAAGCTGTCCAGTTCGTGTGGCAGCATAGTAACCCCAAACCATTACATTTCCACCACCGTGCTTCATAGTTGGTATAACATGCCTCTCCTGAAAAGCTGCCTGCTCTTTGCCAAACATATTTGCTGTTACTGTGGCCAAAGAACTCTTATCTTTGATTTGTCTGTCCAGAGCACATTATTCCAAACTGTAGTCTTGCAAAGGCTTTTTCCTGGCAGGCCTCCCATGCAGGTCAAGTTTGTTCAGTCTCTTTCTGATTGTAGAAGCATGCACTTTGACTTACTTAGTAAGTTGCAGGACTTACTAGCAGATCCAGTGATGAAATGTTGGGGTTCTTGGAGACTTCTTCTTGCATCAGATGGTCTGCTCTTCTGCTGAACTTGATGGGATGGCTAGTCCTGGACAAATTGGCAGCCGTTTGATATCTGTGCCATTTGTATATTATTTTCCTTACATTTTAATGGTGTACTTCAAATAATATGGAAATGTTTTAAATCCTTTGCCAGACTCATAGGCATCCATGCCTTTTTTTCTGAAGGCCTTACAGAACTCTTTAGATCTTGGCATAATGACACCACACCGCTCAATAGCAAAGGAAACATCAGACACTAGATATGAGAGAAGTATAAATAAGCAGGTTCTCATCACTGGCACCCAATCTTGAACACCTGATTCTAGTTTTATGGATTTGAAGGTGTGATAAATGTAGGGATGTACTTACTTTTTCTGTGTGACTAATCTGTTTTTTGTTCATTTAAATTGTGAAAATTACCACAAAACATCAATTTTGAGTGGATCACTTTTATTAATAGCAATGTTTCAAAGAGGATCAAATGTTTGCTTGTCTAAATATGTAATAAAAAAATAAAATAAAATAAATAATAATAAAAAAATTCCATAAGGTGCGCTTATTTTTTCACATGACTCATCACTTTAGTCTTTTTTTTTTTTTTTCATTTTTATATCATATTTGACATCCAAGTGTTCAGTCTGCCTTTTGTAATCTCAATATTTATAGGCAAGTGCTTGTGTTTAAAGGTGGTGGTTTAGATGTTATTGAAAAACTATCTCCTACTCAATAAAATAACTTTTTGACTTTAATTCTGCATACAGCCCATTCCACTTAGGAGCACTGCCTATGTTGTGCCTATGTTCTTTGAGCAAGTAGGTGAAGATTATGGTTCCACAAACCACTGTTATATTGTTATAATATCCACTGCAAACAGTTAAAACTTGGCAGGAGAATACAATAATATCAATAAACTTAATTTATATTTTAATTTTAATCAAATCATTTATATTTTAATAACCATGTTTTGGTGTGCCGGAGGGCAGGAGAGGAGTCCACTCTATGTAATCTATGTATTTTAGACACTGTCCTTTTATTTATTTATTTATTTATTTTTCAAATTATGCTTAATTCTTTGCAAACTTTTGAATGACCTTTAGAAGTATAAAGGAATAATAAAGCCTTTATTGCCTACAATAAAGCACCTGTAATTGAAAAACATACTTACGGCTGAGCCAGTAATGATATGCACAGGTGCTTTAGGATTCACGTATGGCTTATCAACACTCCCATTAAACACCTGTGACAAAGCAATAACAGACTGTGATCACAAAATAATAATAATAAAAAAATGTACATGATTTTATTTAATTTCTAAAATTTTGTCTGACCATTTTATTGATATTTATGACATTTGTTTTTACAGAGTGTGGAGTATACCTTGTAATTATACACAGGCCATAGTCTCTCGTAGGTATGTTCATGTGCCCAAAGCTCCAGATCCACTCCTTTATCAACATGTCCACACAATAATACAGTGTTACTACATCATTGCCAAATAATTTACATTCTGAGTAATAATAATAATAAAACAACACTTTACATAAACAAACTCCAAATCAGATTATGGCTATGAGGAGTCACCTCAGTATTACAAAAATATTATAGGGTTTCTAAAAAAACTTGCTTTATTAAGAGATTCAGATCCTTCAAGATGGTGATGATGAAAGTTGAGAGAAATTTCTGCTTGGCAAGAGAGCCGTGCTTTCAAGTGTAAATAAACTCTTAGATGAAATCCAGAGCATTCCACTCAGACCAGAGCTCAGACACTGCTTACTGTGGCCAAACCTAAGGGGATGCTTTGGTAATACTCAAAGTTCTGCAGGTTTACGTGCAACATTCCAACCATTTAAATGAACAGAGGCTCAATCGGGACATCTAATCTCATGTTATGCATGCTGTAATGTCTACTATAAGCACTGAATCATTTTGTCTAGTTGGCAATATGAAGCTTGCCACAATATTCGTATTCAGTGACTTAAGAGTTTTACAGTGATTCAGGAGAAGATGTTATTATTAGATGTGTGCAGCCTGCTGAAACAAACAGTATCTGGAGTCACTGAGGTATACCATGCTGATAGAATAAGTCCTCCAGGCCAGGGGCTGGCGGCTTTATGTCACTGCGTCCATGGCGTACCTGAAAAAAAAAGAAATGAATGAATAAATGTAAGTGCAAATCTTCTTTCTGGACTTTCTTTTGGAAACCAAGAAAGACCTTGAAATGCATCTTGAAATTAAGCATTTATGAAAATCCAGTATAGAGACTGAGAGTTACATTACATTGTTCATATTCCTTTAAAACACAAGCAAAAATGTGCACATACAGGCCTTTAATAAAATTTTTGCATGTCTAAAGGCATGTGCAAGCTTGACACTTGGGGGGAAAAAAAAACTGATTTACTAACGGAGTCTATAGAGGACTGTCATATGACCAGAAAAATATGTCTTAAACGTTTAACACATTTTACTTAAATAATATGCAAATTGCAGAGTTTCTAATTAAAGGTGAAAAACACAGGGCTGTGTCAATGTAAATCGATTAATTGTGGACCTACAATGCGATTTACTAAGCCTGAAAGTCACTTTGGGAATGGTGATGGTGGCCACAAATTAATTCACGACCAGTTCACATATCATGCCCCCTAGTCATTGCCGAGTGACGATAATATTGCCTGTAGGTCTGGGGGAAGGGGAGAGGGTGGGGGGTCAGATATACACAACGCATATCTCATTGCAATATTTAAATAAAATCATATATATATTATGTGCACATGTGCTCTGTGTTGAACAACAGGTCTTCAATAAGAATACTTATTGAATTTTTGTATAGCAAAGTAGCCCTGAAAAAAAAACATGTTGTATTACTTTCTTAATTGAAGTCTCTGTTAATGTTTTGAGAGCAAAGACATTCATGGCTTTATCTGTTTGGCAGCATGGCCAAGGGATGCTAAGATACATCAGTGAAAGATGTTTTGTTGCTCGGCAGGTTATTAAGGTTTGTATAGGACTACATAATAGGCAACACGTATGAAACACAACACACTTTATTTTTGGCTCTCTTAAAGCTGCAGACACCATGTTTTCCTACAAACATTTAAATCTCCCAATGTGATAGCCATTACAATGGCTGGAATATAAGCAATTCCCTACCAGGGCTGGGCGATATGAGAAAAATATCATATCATATCACGAAACTTGAGGACATTTCTGCAATACACGATGCATATCACAATATATTATTTAGTTAACGAACCATCTGCAAAAGAGTATTAAAATAAACAAACAAAAAAAAGTTTAATTGTGTTTGACTATACTTTTCTTTAATCCCTACAAGGACAAAGTTGTTTTTAAAAAATAATGTAAAACCAATGACATCCATTCAGTACCATAAATTTGTAATTATTAAAAACATTTTTTTTAAATATCACCATACCAAGGATATCTCAGAAAAGTGTATCGCATAATCATTCATTATGATATCGATATTATATCGATATATCGCCCAGCCCTATTCTCGACACTATCAGCATTTCTCAGTCAGATACATTGGGTACAAAATCAACTAAATTTGCCTGTGTAAACACTGTTCGTTCTTTCATATTCTTTTAAACTGTAAGTAAAATACTAAGAATCTATGAATGCTAGCCATGCATGTATGATTGGAATACAGTACATAGCCTTTATATGAATAATCCTGTCACTCTTGCATCATGCTGAAAAAAGATCTACTTTAATAAATGCCACATAAAAATACCTGTAAAGGTTTCTGGTTTAAACCAGTATCTTAAATGGTAAATTGATGAATCCTTGGATCTACTTAGCTATCAGACTCCAGAAAGATCCATACATAGCTTTCAAACTTGGTGCAGTCATCTTGATCATCATTGGAGCAATACATGGGTCTGTGTGCCATGGTGATTATCCAGGGTCTTGCAGCTCTGTTCTCTGGTTTGTTTGCTTCCTAATCAAAGGAGATGAATAGCAAGGATTTAAATTTGACAAACCTAAACTGAAACAATTAATTTATTATTAGAACATCCTTCAGTCAGTTGGCTTGGTTAGAACATTTCCAGTGTTACAGTCAATTGTTTAAAAATAAGTTTAAAATCAGTTCTTTTGATGAACTACAATTAGCTCAGACTGAGAACGTCTTGGGCACATACCTCCAGGTCTTTCTGCAGCCATTCATACTGTTTGAAGAGGAGACCTAGACCATATTCTAGGTAGAAGTAGACTTCAGTAGAGAAAGAGATGATGTGTGCTGACCCAATATTCCAGCTGCACACAGAGGAAGACATAAAAAGGTTTGACTACTTTTAAAACACAGAAGCAAGCATAAATGCCTTTATACACGGGACACACTTCCAAAGAAAATCTGGAAATGTTTGTGCTCAGGCAGAAGCAAAACTAAAATGCTTAGGCTAAAACCTCAAATGCTTAGCTAAAAATATTTTACTTAAGTACAATATAACTAATTTGTTATGCACTGGAGCACATTATGTGCTTAATATGCATAAAACGAGACAATAATGCAGGTAATTTATGGAAAAAGCCAGACTCCTTTTTTTCTGGTATTTGTATGCTCTAATTTTTGTATTGTTAGCCTATTTGAATGGTTTTAATTCTTAAACAGAATGTGCTTAACTCAAAGCTCAGTAGTTGAATCTAATCACCTTTTAAATAAAAATGTTCTCTGAAAGTGAAAAGGTCAGGAATGAAGCTTTATACCTTCAAATACACTCACTATCCACTTTACTAGGAACACCTGTACACATGCTCATATATGCAGTTGTCTAATCAGCCAAGCATGTGGCTCTGGCTGCATAAAATCATGCAGATACAGGTCAAGAGCTTCAGTTACTGTTCACATCAATTGTACGAAATGGGGAAAATATTTTATCTTTGTGACTTTAACCTTGGCATGGATGTGGGTACCAGATGGGTACCAGATGTCTCTAGAGTTTACACAGAACGGTGCAAAAAACAAAAAAACATCCGGTGTGCGGTGGGTCTGCAGGCTGAAACACTTTGTTGATGAGAGAGATAGTGGAGAGGAGAATGACCAGATTGGTTTGAGCTGCTAGAAAGTCTACAGTAAATCAAATAATCACTCTTTACAACCGTGGTGAGTAGAAAAGCATCTCAGAAAACACAACATATCAAACCTTGAGGTGGATGGACTACAACAGCAGACGACCACATCAGGCTCCACTTCTGTCAGCCAAGAACAAGAAGGTTCTGAGGTTATCAAGGGCAGAGACTCACTGAAACTGGACAGTTGAAGACTGGAGAAAGACCAGGTGATGAGCCTGGGCCCATGCTAGCCTCAGATTCCTGTTCTTGGCTGACAGGAGTGGAACTCAATGTGGTCTTCTGCTGTTGTAGCTCATCCACCTCAAGATTTGATGCATTGTGCATGCTGAGATGCTTTTCTGCTCACAGCCCATTTTCCACTCACACACAATGAAGATCAGGGTCCACATTCACAAAAAATCTTATGATTAAAAGTAAGCCCTACTAGGCAGATAAGTGTTTTATTTAGAGCAAAAAGAAGCTCCTAAATCTAAAACAACGGCACATAAGCCGAATATTCTTATGTCACTAAAAAATATATTACAGACAATTGTTACAGCTGGCAACACATGTCATCAAGTTAATGCATTAGAAATGTCATGACAAAGCACTTAAAAATGGAGTTGCAATGACTGGATATTACTCAACTATTAAGAGATGTAATGCAATACCATTAGAGATCCTGTTTTGATAATTCTGCTACTTGGCCACAAGAAAATTGTGGTATGCAGTGCAAATAAACTTCTAATCTAATCTCAGCTGTCTCATATAATCAAACTAATACCGCTTGACAATTACTCTAAAGGTTACATATTTTACAAGTAGTAAGCATTTAGCCTTTTTTCCCCACCTATACAGCTATATCATTTTAATGCATTTTATATTGCGCTGGCAACATTATGGCAATTGTGATTTCATTTATCTGTTTACATCATATCAGCCATATCATAATCGAATGATATGAATCAAATGATTACTACTCATGAAGCATGCCATCATCAGCTCAAGCTTCTTAGCAATTTCATTAACAGGGTTTATAAGAAATTCAAAAACGTTCAGGAGCGTATAGGAGAACCCGAACTGGTAAGGTAGAATTTTACATAATATGAGCCAAGTGCTTAATCCAGAGCATAACTACCTGATTTGTCAGTTCCTTGGTATTTGGTTAGAATGCAACATTCTTATGCAACTCACAAAGGAGAACATCTGCTTTGAACATAAAACAGGCATATGATGAACGGTGAGGATGAGATGGTAATTAAAGCTCATACCTGTACCACAGGCTCTCAGTTTCCCCTGGCATACTGAAACGGCTCTTGTAGTGTGAGAAATTGCTGGAAAAATATTAACACAATAAATTACTAACATACCAGTGTCTGCTTTTTCGATCAGTTAGAGGAATCCTCCTGATCTAAATAAACAAATGGCAACACATTTTAGCTGGGCATAATGTTGCAACAGAAATAACTTTCTAGGAATGCTGTAGCTGGCACAGATACTAAATTTTCCATTTTCAAAAAAATTTATGTTGGTCCATTTGTCATTTTTGCTTTAGGAGATATGGCTGTAACAGACCAACTCTTCAATAGTACTGCAATGAATGAACTTATAAAAGCATCTTGAACTTAGACAGTACAAAGCAGGGGAGCCCCTAATTGATTTCAGACATTCAGGGTATAAGGTGACAAGTACAGGGTCATGGTAGTTGAGAAGAGGTCACAGGTCAAAGGGAGCTGGATGAGACAATACCATTTTCTTGTTTGTGGACAGAGTTGATAATGCTGATAATGTTCCCAGAGCTGATAATGTTTCAGCTAAGAATTTAGAATTAAATTACCATTACAGACATGTGGTGCCAAAAAAACACACAAAAAACAACAACAACAACAACAACTAAGCAATCGCTACATAAAGTCCTGCAGCTATCTCAAAAAATGAAGCAATGAAGCAGTTCTTCATTCAGACACAAGATTTGAGATATTCTACTGGATAACAACACACTGGCAAGATTTAAACCGAAAAAGAAGTGTGTAATAATCCCTAGGACAGAGGTAGGCCTGTAATCCTGCACTTTATAGGACAAGATATGATAGTATACTTGTATACAATATTTATATATATAACTGTATGTGGAAACAGGTTTGATTACAAGACCACAGACTATGCATTTAATAAAGAGATGTCCAGAGGGTGGACAGAATGACAGAAATTTTATGTGATTAGTTTAGTGTGAACAAAAACTTTGAATAAATTTGTACAGAACTGAAAGGACAGACAACTGTATAGCCCCCTCTTGTGTCAGATTGTGGCTGGGTAGTCACTGACACCACCAGTGTACATATGAGATTGACAGGACTGATGCAGGCTTTGTGTACTAATACAAAAAAAATCACATAGTTCTACTGTTTCATTCAAATCCCATCAATGGGAAATTTAAAATTGTGCTAGAAAGCAATTTTTTTTTTTTAAATCCACGAACGGTATAAAAGTAGGCGTACATTTTCCAATTTCTGTTAGGACTATTGATGATAATAATCTAATGTTGATAATTAATTAATAAAGACAATAAATTAATCAATGTTTCATAGAGTTAAACAAAAGCTGGCAATGCCTTTTCTCAAGCCCAATTATCGTTAAATCCATCTTCACAGTTTTGTGCCTTACCAAAAAAATGACAAGTCTAAATCTTCTGTTTGCTCACTCATAAAAATAAAAAAAAACAGACTCAAACTTTAGTTTCTCCCTGCTGGATTATGATCAAAAACAAGTTTAATGGCTTTCCCTGTCACTGTTTATCAGCCTTTTTCTGTTAATCATTCTACAAGCAATCTCAAAGCTATCCTAGTTGTCCTGTGCTGCAGAGTAGTGGGAGCAGAAAACGACTGTGGTATGGACAACTATTACTATTAAAAATATACATTAATTAATTTTACAATCTTTCCTTTTTTGGTATTGAAGGAGGAAATACTGCTTACTCTAGTCTATTTACGTTGTGAGTGGCTCATTGGGTAAGTCAAAGTGACTCGTTGAAATTCAAAAGCAGAGCAAATACCTCACAAAATGTTCTGGATCGCGACAGCACCCTTTCTCCCCTGCCTTGCTTCTCTTTCCAGACAGTAGCAGTGGTCCATGAGAAGGTTGAGTGTTTAATGCTACAACTATTCATAAGTTTATGGAATATGCATTTGAGCTCAGCCAAAAAACCTTTTTAACGTCAGCCTGTTCAGGATATGCGTGGACAGGAATGTGGGGAACAAGGAGTACAGGGAAATCAGAGCAGATCTGAAATAGATATTGTCTATACTTCAGACTTGCTACGCATCCAACGAATGAGACTTCACATCCACACAAAGTCATTAGAGTTTAGTTCGAAAAAAATATATATATTTTATGTTTTGATAAACTATGACATTTATGACACATAATTAATAAAAATGTGTACTCATAAAATGAGCTCATAAGTACATATGTACTCATAAGTGTGTATATATATATATATATATATATATATATAAATATATATATATATATATATATATATATATATATATTTATTTATATATATATATATATATATATATATATATATATATATATATATATTTATTTATATATATATATATATATATATATATATATATATAAATATATATATATATATATATATATATATATATATATATATATATATATATATTTATTTATATATATATATATATATATATATATATATATATATATATATATATATATATATATATATATAAATAAATAACAAAACTTTAACATATAATGACGGAAATAATCATAATACTTACTAGGCCCACTCATGATTACCAGGAGAGGTCATATACGGCACATAGGCAGCAATGGACTCAATCTGTCTCATAAACTCATCCCCAATCCTGCCACTGTCCTGAAAGACAAAGACACCATTAGAAACGCTTACTGAAATGCAACATGAAACAGACTGTTAAATGAATACATTACTGTCAATACAATAAAAAGGCAACATCCATGTTGCATTGACTTTAGTAAAACAGTAAAATGTGTGTTGAGAGCTATGTCTTACATTTGGTTAATGTCCTTTTTTTTACTAGAGGAATAGTGAAGGCCAAGCTGTTGACAAGTTTAACTGAGAAACCTCAGCAATGACAGAAAGTAAGCGCAGCTGAGAGAGGAGGCAATAAAAATAAGGACTACCATTAAACTAAATCAATTTTCCAGGCAACTCACTCACAGCCCTATCATTACCTCAAAAGGGGACAAAAAGACCTTCATTAAATCTGAACCAGCTGTTTTGACAAATATTATAATGACGGTAATTATGGGATAAAATGGTGCAAACTCTAATAGTTTGCTGAATTTTCAAGCAATTTGACAGCTCCTGTTATGTTTTTCTAGGACTCTGGAAGTAGTGGAATGGATTTCTTCACAGAACTGGTTGTACAAAATATTGTAATATTCTGATTCAGTGTTATTCCCTTTGGGAAAAATGGAGGCATCATTACAGAGTCAGGGATTTTCCATATTAACATGTTAGGAAAAAAGACTTTTATTGTTAAAAAAAAAATAAATCAGACAGGAGTACGCTTGTGAAAATAGTTCATGAAAGACTATCCGATCATATTGTTTTTATGGTGGACTACAGTCTGCAGCCTCTATCTGATCAACACACCATAATGCTCGAGCCAGCAGATTTTCAACAACAAATTACACTTAAAAGAGTGGAACAGAAACAGGGTGCAGGCTTAGTAAATTCCACAGTGACTTCTACCACGGGTAGCAGTGGTGCATTTTAAAAATTGAAGATCTGTTTAGGCAACAAGCAATAGTGGAGATTTTTCATAGCTTGACTGTTTTTTTTTTTTTAACAGATACTACCCTGAAAGTGCATACAACTATTACTGCTGACTGCTTGCCAAACAAAGTAATAGAGAAACACATGCTATAAGCAGCTTTAAATATTATTGATCATTAAAACAAGTGCTTGGTGCAACTTTACCTCATGCATATCATAAGCAAAGTCTCCTGCAAATCAAGCAGAAAGAACAACATTTCAGAATTGTAATGAATAGATCATATTAATGAAGTCTCATGAACATTTACTAGCCCCACTAGAACTCAAGAAAGCTTACTGTTGTGTACTTGTGTTGATAGTTTTAAAATCCTATAGTATGGGACCTATACTAATATCGACCTATAGGACCTATACTAATATCTAATGTTAATGGGCTTTGACTTGTAAGAACTTCTGTCTGATTGATAGCTTTTGGGTCAGCAGAGGGCACTATTAAACACCTGTAAAATATTCTCTACAAGTTTCAAGAACGCTAAATTTCAGGAGTCAGTCTAAAGTAATGATTGAATATCAGAGTGGACAACATCTCACCATTCACTCCCATAGTGAAGCCTTTATTTGGTGAAAATGGGAGGCACCACCTTGCAAAATTTGGAGCCAAAGCATGCAGAGTACACACGGCTAGTCAGACAGCCCACCTCTCACCCACCCGTATTGGTGATGGACACTGTACTTGTTCGTGACCAGACTGCACACACTGTGAGATACCTGAAGTGCAACTTAAGACGGTGCATCAGCTTTTATAAAATAAAATCTTGTATTTTTATCTTTTATTAAATTATGTAAAATGCTAAATTGTAGATGTATAATTTTTGCAAGTATATTGATTATTTTATTGTTAGAAAAGATTAATGTATGGTACTAACTGAAAATATACCTGTAAACTGGAAACATTTACACTCAACACAACATATTTCTTTCCCATTCACTAAAATGAGACTGGGCGAGGTTAAAAATGTACTGCAGCCAGCCACTAGAAGGCTTCACAGACAGTTTGGCTTCACTTCTGAATCCCTCTCATGACTTCCACCCTTATATACACCCACAAAGTACTTTATTAGGAACGCCTTTACACCTACTCATTTGTACAGGCCAGTAGCTTCAGGTAATGTTCACATCAACCATCAGAATGGAGTAAAAATGAGATCTCAGTGATTTTGTACGTGCTGGTTTGAGTATTTCAATAACTGCTGATCTCCTGGAATTTCTATGCACAACAGTCTCTAGAGTTTACTTGGAATAGTGCAATAAAGAAAAAACATCCAGTGTGCGGAAACTCTTTGTTGATGAGAGGTCAATGGAGAATGACCAGACTGGTTTGTGCTGACAGAAAGGCTATAGTAGCTCAGATAACTAGTCTGTAACATTGTGGTGAGCAGAAAAGCATCTCACATCGAACCTTGAGGTGGATGGGCAACAACAGCAGAACACCACATCAGGTTCCACTTCTGACAGTGATGAACAGAAATCTGAGGCTGCAGTGGGCACAGGCTCATCAAAACTGGACAGCTGAAGACTGGAAAAATGTAGCCTGGGCTGAGGAATCTTGATTTCTGCTGAGGCACGCAGATGGTAGGGTCAGAATATGGCACCAACAGCATGAATCCATGGACCCAACCTGCCTTGTGTCAACAAGGCTGGTGGAGGTGGTGTAATGGTGTGGGGAATGTTTTCTTGGCACACTTTGGGCCTGTTAATACCAATCAATCATCACGTGAAAGCCACAGCCTATCTGAGTATTGCTGTTGACCATGTGCATCCCTTCATGGCCACAATTTACCCAACTTCTAATATCTACTTCCAGCATGATAACGCACCATGTCACAAAGCAAAAGTTGTCTCAAACTGGTTTAATGAACATGAGAGTAGGTAGTTCAGTGCACTTCAGTGGCTTTGCCAGTCACTGGATCTGAATCCAATAGAACAACTTTGGAATGTGGTAGAATGGGAGATTTGTAGCATGAATGAGCACCTGAAAAATCTGCAGGAACTACATTATACAATCATTATACAATTATATGGAATCTCAAAGGAATGTTTCCAACATCTTGTGGAATCCGTGCCACAAAGAATTGAGGCTGTTTTCAGAAAAAAGGGAGGCCCTACCCAGTGTTAGTATAGGGTTCCTAATAAAGTGAGTGTAAATACACTGCCATCTAAATCTAAATACACTGCCAGTCAAAAGTTTCTGAACACTGTATATTTTAACATTTTAGCATCCAACAATTTACAATAAATGAAAAAGGAATTGTTTATTATTAAATGCTGAATTGAGAAACATTAGAAATTACTTTTTTTATTGAAATAAATCATATACTTGGAAAAGGCCAAACTATCACTTAAATATATTTTACAATACATGCACTGTTTAAGAGTCTATTATCTGCAGCAATGGTCACCAATCCTGTTCCTGAAGATCTACCTTCCTGATGACTTTAGCTCCAACCATAACTGTGCACACCTGACCATCTAATCATTGCCTAAAGAAGTTCTTGATAAACTAAAACAGTCAGTACATTTACATGGACAACAATAATCCACTATTAACCAGATTAAGACAATACTCTGATTAACAAACTACCATGTAAACAGCAATTTTTTATTACCTTAATCCAATTTAAGTCATACTCGAAGTAAACACAAATCGTAACCACGTAAACATGTGATCTGGGACGGAGCCCACGGCTTCACGCAGTCGTCTATTTGCACGTATAGCATGACAAATAATTAACTGCACTTGAAGCTTTCGTAAAAATTTAAAATAAAAACACCCAAAACTGTGTACGGTACCATAATGAAGATGAACTGTATGTTGAGACATGAAATTCTGGATGGAACGTCAGACGGTGTGGCGCGGTGACGTAATGATGTGTGCTGTTAATCGATCTATGTTCTATAACATGTAAAACGGGAACATGAAAGGAGTATTCTAAAAGCGACTGATGTAAACACCTTAATCACAATACTGTCTTACTCAGAGTAAGGTCAATAATTAGATTACTGCTGTCCATGTAAACGTAGTAAATCAGTGCGTTTACATGGACAACAGTAATACACTATTAACCTGATTAAGACAATACTCTGATTAAGAAACTTCCATGTAAACAGCAATTTTTAATTACCTAAAACCGATTAAGGTCATACTCGAAGTAAACACAAATCGAATTAAGACATGTGGAGTACTCCTGTTATAGTCGCATTATCGACGTGTATTACAGACATGTAAACACCTTAATCACATTATTAACGTCGTGTGAGAGTTTTCACCGCATTTTGCGACAGGACACGATCACACACGGCAGTGCTCAACCGTTTTACGGCAAAAGAGAGCACGGATACGTCCCAAAACGCGTACTTGCCTACTATAGGACTGTAGTAGGAGAAATACATCTATCTCGGCTACTATATAGACGGTAATTACACGGTTTGGGATGCAGCCCACAGCTTCAAGCAGTTGTCTATTTGCATATACAGCATGACAAATAATTAACTGCTCTTGAAGTGTTCGTTAAAAAAAATTAAATAAAAACACCTAAAACTATATACGGTACCATAATGAAGACGAACTGTATAATGTCATGTGCTGTTAATTCGAGTTATGTCCTATAAAATGTAACTGTATGAGGAGTATTGTAAAAGTGACTCATGTAAACACCTTAATCACAATATTGTCTTACTCACAGTAAGGTCAATAATTAGATTACTGCTGTCCATGTAAACGTAGCCAATGTTCGGTTGGAGATTAAACCTACAGGAAGGTGGATCTCAAGGAAGAGTGTTGGTGACCACTGATCTACAGGCTTAATGGGTTTACACCTTAAAAAGCACTCATTTATAGTCCCATTAGGATCTGAGAGGAAACAGTTAATAATTTCCACACAGATTTAGGATTCCTTATTTAATGCTGTTCTGAATCATTTTGTCTTTGGCAATAATAGTGATTCAACTAACAAAACACAAGAAACATCCAGTTGATTATTTTATTTAGTAATAAAACAACTTTATGTTTTGTAATAAAATATATGAAACTTCAGGTGATCAAAAACTTTATATTTTAAATGAATATTTTCTTTTGAAGATAATTTCATGGCTATAAATCTTACCAATGTGCAGAATGACATCATACATCCCGGCCTGTGTCTCTTTCTGAAGTCTGGCCAGTGATTGAGGGTTTTCATTGCCCATGTCACCAAAGAGAGCAAATCTAGGGCTAAAACTTGTGCTATCATTCAGAGCAGTAAAGAAGAGAATACCACTCCAGCCCTCCTCACTACCACAGTGGTAGACTGTAAAACACACACACATTTACATTCAGTAAATGTTACAAGACACAAACCCACTGAACTGTGAAATTCTGAAAGCAACTATTTTTAAGCATGGATTTTTGGATCATTGTCCTGATATTCATATACTGACATTTGAGAAATCTGATAATTTTACGATCCAAGAACAGGCTTACACAATTTTACGTATATATCTACACCAGTATGGCATAAAGTTATCAATACAGTCCAGTACAGAATGCAGGTATAACATCACACTGTAACTCAATAAATAAATGACCAAGTATAATAATTGTGTCTTATTTGTTTAATTGGGTTCTCTTTGTCTACTTTTAGGACTTGTGTGAAAATCTTGTGATGTTTGAGGTCATATTTATGCAGATATATAGAAAATTCACATACTTTCAAGCACCATCTTTAAACAGCACAGTTGTTTAAATACCAGTCTCACACCACATCACACCACTGCAGTGCATATTATGCTTACCATATTTAGCCCCAGGTCTGAGTTCTGGCACTGTGACTCTGTGAATGTACATTTTGCGCTTCTCTGAGCCTGCATCAATAAACAGAGTGGAATTTCCCTTAGCAGTACGACTGAAGAGCTTCCCACCCCACAGTCCATATTCCACCACACTCTCTGTGTAGTCAAAGGTTGTCCAAGTGATCAACATTGAACCCTCCACACCTGTGGAAGTGTTATTCACAATCATTTAAGACTCAACAACTAATAATTTTTCTTTATTAGACAAACATTTTGTTTTTCAGCCTTACAACTATTACAATCAGTTTGATTCTACTGCAGAAGAATGAAATGTTTTGCTTCTTGACAACTTCCCTGTTAAAATACTGTGAAATGAGGAATGTTTTGAATACAATATCTCATCAACCACAGTGGTGTCACAGGCTACTTAACTTTGCAAAAACTATATATATAATTTAAACATGACTGTCATGTAACAATCAGAATTTCCCCAATGCACATGCTGCAGCAATGGATTTGTTCCTCAAATTAAGTGCTTACTGCAGGGTCCATTTTTTTGCAGAACATGACTGCTAAAGCAAACAACATTTAAAGCTTATTTCAGAACTCCTGTGTATTAAGTATTATGGAACTACGGTAATGTATCTACTCTTGAAATATTTTATAATGCTGCTTTTGTAATTTGGTAAAACGATATTTACTAGCACTGAGACTTGTGTTAAGGACAAAAAGCAGTGACAGCTACCGTAAAGAAGTATTTTAAAATGTATTGCTAAATTGTCTTAAACGCAAGTTAAATGTTCTTATACTGTATGTGTGTGATGCATTCTGTGTGTGTGTGTGATCATAATTAATCAGTGTGATATGTTTAATCCATCAATTATCTGCTATAATTTACAAAACTACCAAGAGGATAATATATTTTATAAGATATATAGATAAAATATAGAAATACAGGGAAAAAAAATCTATGCGTTTTTTGATATAGTTAATCCTGGAAATTTCATTTGTAATCAAGAATTTGTGTTTTTTTTTTTTTAAATTAGAGCACACACAGTGGTTACCACACTAATTAATTATAAAACACACTAACACGAACACACTAATTTAATATAATAAATACATAAATAATACAATAAAATGAACTAAATAAAATACAGTTCACTGCAATGCAATTACTGCATTGTTAATTATGAAAATTCTCTTAATAGCACTTGCTTTACACATCATCGAAACCACAAAAAGAGAAGACACCATCATGAGTACAATAAAGTACAAAAATTCTTACCTGGATAGGAAATGTGCACCTGCTCAGGCTGGGACCAGATAGGTGGCACACAAGAGGCCAAAGACAGCAGACCCCCCCAAAAAAAAAGATGCAGGACAGCCATCTTTCTTATTTTATTCTACTTCTTCTGCCTCATTCCTGGACAATAGAGAAGACAGAGACAACTGCTTTAACTTAGGCTTGTTACATAGTAGCCACACCACAACCGCATGATCTCATGCGTAAGCTCAGCCAAATGTCACAAGATCATAATCCCTTATAAGATATAACTTTGTGTGAACTCTGCTCCTTCAGCGATCCATTTGAATTAAAAATTAATTTGAATAAACCTCTGAGTTAACAACTGGAAAATGTCAACTGTTGTAGTAATTAATACCAAGAATTAGTAGTAATAGTAGTAGTTTTATCAAACAACAGCAATAATAATAATAATAATAATAATAATAATAATGATAATGATAATACCAACTACCAAAATACTTTCAAAATAGAAGAGGCAGCATGCAATTTATCTTGCTATTAATCTTGGCTCCAATTTGTTAATACAAGACTGTATAATCTGACTGTAATTCCACATTTTAAAAATTGGAGAAATTCAAGAAATTTAAAAGATACCTTTAAAAGATGAGATGCATTTAAGTGACAAACATTGTACATCAAGACAACTACAGCAGAAACAATGTGACTGCAATGCAGGAAAGTGACTCAGGAAAAAAAGGAAACATGAGTGTCAGGTGTCATTTGGAGAAGTGAGTTACAATCTTCCTTCATGCCTCATGGGAATATGAACTGCATTATCTGAAATGAGCAGAAAGCCAGTCTTTCTCCGCTTTTCCTGCGTGCTGGGGTATTTCACCCAAATAGAGAAGAAAAATGCATGCATTCATAACGCTGCTTTAGTATTTGCATCAATTTCATGATAGTCCTCCGCCCAATTACATTAATGTTGTTGGAGAGCACTGTCAATATTTGTGTGTCACAAGTTGCATTTGGTTGATGAAGAAGCACAATGCAATAAATTATTCAGGTCAACAGTTCACTAACCACACAAACAGATTTCAGTTTGACTTAATTGTCCATCTATAAATTTAAAAACAAAACACTGATTATAAAATGGTATTGTCACTCCAGGTGAATAAGGTCATTTTTAAAATAACATATCACAAGCTTTGCCAGTTGATTGATTATATTCTTAAGTATTATTTGCACTGAAACTTTTTTATATAATATATATTTTTTTAATATGGACATTTATTACTGTGAAGACTTTACAGAGATAGTTTGTTGGAATAAGTAAACCCATCAATAGCCAAAATTTAGAGAAATTCCTCTGTAAAATACTACTAATTAGGGATAGGAATGAACATGTAAATTAAAAAAAATCTCTTGAAACAGATTTTTGGTTCTGAATACAGATTCAGAGTTTGAGGAAAATCTTTTTAAAAAATACACTGTAGTTTAATGTGTTTTCACTCAAGTTAGGTTTAAAAAGGAAATTGACATGTATATCACAACACATAACTTGACATGACACAATGCTTGCATATACAAAGTATTCAAAACCCTAAACAGCCATCAGATTTGTCTGGATGACAAATGACACAGACTGTTCTAGCCAGTATTTTTTTTTTATTGAAAACCACTATGCTCATTTTCAAAGTAAAAATTCATTATTTGTCAGCAGATCTTACAAACTGAAAAATGCAGTTTGTAATGCTTGCATAAGTATTCAACCCTTTCAGACTAGTACTTGGTAGAACCAGTTTTAAGTCTGTTCGGGTAAGTTCATACCAGCTTTGCACCTCTTTGGGAGTAATGTTCACCCATTCTTCCTGGCAGATTTGATCCAGGTTCTTCAGGTTGGTTGGATGTTGTTTTTTGACTGCAGGTTTCAAATAATGCCACAGCTTGTCAATGTGATTCAGATCTGTCCACTGTAGAACATTCACCTTTTTGTTTTTAACCACTCCTGCATGTTTGGGATCATTGTCCTGCTTTTTTGAATTGTGAATTTTCTCCCAAGCTTTAGTTGGTGCTACCACCACCACATTTCACTTTAGTGATCATTTTAATTGAAGTATGGCCTGTGTTAGGTTTGCACCACACACAGCACTTTGAACCTTGTCTCGAACAGGTATCTCCATCTTGGTCTCATCACACCATAAAAAACAAAACAAAAAAAAACAAACACACATCTTCATTGGGTCACCCTCATTCTTCCATAAGGCTCTTCTTGAGCAACAGGTTCTTTGTAGCCACCCTCCCATACAGTCCTCGATTATGCAGAGCTCTTGAAATGGTTGTCTGATGCACCTTTACTCCATTCTCAGCCACTGTACTCTGTAACTCCTTCAGTGTGACTGTTTGCCTCACTGTGGCTTCCATCACCAGTCTCTTGCTGCATTCCAACTTGCCTACTATCCATCCTAAATAGTATTGAAGATTAGAATTAGTGTGTCCCAAATTGTAGCATCTTGAAATAAGTATCTTAAAGGTACCCGGATGGTCTACTATTCCCAGGAGATTTTTCGAAATGTGGATCCGTGGACGATTTTTCACCTAATATTGCCCACAACTCCTTGCACGAGGGAGGAGGAGTTTTGTGGCGGTTTGTGTGATTCGCCGAATTCAAGGACGCATTTTAGAGTGGTGTAAATGAAATGTGGAAAAAATAAATCACGGGAATAGTAAATTAAATAAGGAATAATGAATGAAGAAAAGCTGGAAAGCAACGAGGAGTTTGTTTATAGTGACAGCGTGCGTAACTAGACAGCATGATGTGTAAGTATGCCCCAATACTTCAGTACACTTTTCAAACAAAATCAAAAGAATGTACTTTTTCTTCACAAGAAAAAGAGTACATACTTTTAGTGCATAGTATAAGTAACTGAATTGAGATGTCTTGTTTTGAGCAAGAATCTTGTCTAGGTAGTGTGTTGGTGGTGTGATACAGCTTCCACTTACGCACTATTGATCCAACAGTGCTTACAGCGATGTCCAACCTCTTAGACATAATTTTATGAAAATTAAGTTACAAAATGACATTAACTTATTGTTACTTACTTAGAATGACCCTTAGCCCTTATTTTCACTCCTTTCCCTCAGACAGACAAGTCTCTTCGATGACAGTTCATCTGAGGTGGTTTGTGTTCAGAAAATTGGAGCTGTTATAATATTTCACAGTTGAAGGCCAATTATTAGTCAACTGTGTCCTCGTTAAGACGATACGTTTCGTCCAGAGCTTCAGGTACCAGTGGAGTTGAATACTTATGCAAGGAGCATTTTCATTTTAAATATTTGCTGACCAATAATTAATTTTGACATTGTAACAGAAAATGAGTTTGCAAAAACAAAAACCCCACACATAAATACTGACAGAAACAATATGTTTATTTTATTTATCATTTTGTTATCTTTTGCAAGCCACTGTATATCAGGAAACTGGCTTTTAACGTGACATGATTGTGTGGGTTCAAGGTTTTCCTCAAAGTTGCTATGTTTTAGTTAATTTTGTGGTCATGAGTGGACAGACTTGTCGAATAAACAATTCTCTGTTGAGGTTGAATCAATTAAAAAGACGTGTGTCAAAATGCACGCGTCGATAACTGATTACACTCTACATCAAAACATTCAATACTCACATTTCAAAGTGATGTCATTACAACTATGCTCCATGCAGCCTTTGTTTTAATTAGTCTCGTAGGCAATTTACTTACCCCGGATCAAATAAGCATCTGTAGGAGACAAGAGCTTGACATGTTTCAACAGGATTTGCTTTATTCAGCTGAACGACTTTCTGTTCCGTGATATCTAGCACGCTAGTCGGCTTTGCTAACCTACAGCAAAAGTAATGCTAGCCGGTAAACTGTTAAAGATTATAATAACCGCTAATAAGAGCACCTACATTTTTTTGTCCACCAACCTATTTTACTCATTTAACTACTGTTAACTAGCAAGCAGCTAGTCAGCTCTGCTAGAAGAACTAAAAAAGAACTTAGCTAGCTAAACTAGATTACAGACAGACTGTGACTAGCAAGCATTTCGACGAATTAAAACAGGAAAATGCACACCTCATAAAGACAGGTGTGTAACAGGTTTCGCATTTGTTACAAGCTTGGAGGAGGTAAAATAATAAAGAAGCAGGAAGAAGAGGTCCGTTTTCAGGCTGTCTAACAGCAGTTGACATCGAGTGGCCTTGTCCCAAATACTGCCCACAGATCTGCGGTTCTCTTAGCAAGTGTGCATTTTGGTGACCTAAGCACATTGTGAACCTATGGTGAGTGAGTTCTCGCGTCCTCGAGGGTGCAGGGGTTTCAAACCGTGTATTTGGGACGTTACCTGTTTCTCAGCCACACACGCGCACTGTTGTTTACGTTCTCGGGGTTACGGGAGGAGTTGGATTGGTTCTGCAGCGAGCAAGCTTTAGCTACTTTTCATACTGAAAACAGTTGGAAAAAATGGTCAAGTCAGATATCGTAGACAATATCCTTCGAAGTAAGTACATCATTTACACTAGCTTGTATTTTGAAAGGCTGGTACTTGAATTAAGTAAGCGGTGTATGAGCTTTCTGGCTTGCTAATAGGTAGCTAAATTGCTTACTGGACTGCAAGCTGACTAGCCTCAGGTTAAGATGACTCTCTGGCAAATCCCAACTCAGATTTACTTGATCACTAATTCTGGCATGTAACTCAACCCATGAGGTACTGAAGTAGTGAATTTTCGAATGTGATTGGTCAAAAGATGTTGATTTACTTTGTATGCATTTCCTGACTGTAGTCTGACTGTAATTCAAATCACAGGTTTGTTTTTCTAATCTTTTGTATAGTAACAGCTCATTCTAAAGATCCTGTTTGTATTACTGCCACATAATTTTAAGGTTAATAATAAACCGATTTAAGGCATTGTTATTTAACAAAGAAAAAAAAAAAAGGTTGATATGGTGAAGCTTTGTGTAAGGAGTCGTTTATTTAACATTTATGGAAGTAGTTTGCAGCGTTAGTTCTTCATAAAAATGAGCATGTTTCCTGGCATGGGAGAGTCTTCAGGAGAGAGGACTTTGCACTTTTCTGATGTCTCAGTATCATGACAAGTGAGGAAGCAACTGTTTATAGCTGCTCTAATGTAAGTGATAACAGGAACTAACTTGATTCGCAGACATTCCACTGCATCACACCTAACTCAATCCCTCCAGGATTTTGTGATCGCAGAAATGAATGCAAAATTAAGCAAATTCCACAATATTATGCAAATGAAATTATACAGATTCAATTTTTCTAAATTACAGCAGATTTTCTGCAGATTTGGGTTCCAGACGAGCACTCAGCCAAATCCCTCTTTGATTCACGTGCATCGAACATGAGTACAGCGAATAAGTCTCACTTGCCAAAAAAAACACGACTGCGAAAGACCAGGCAAAACAGTTTAGTGCAATTGCAATTTTGCCATTTCAAGTAGTTTTCTACAAAAAATAGCTGCACAAAAAACTCCACAAGTTGCATCGCAAATTTTGAAAAAAGACGCGGTAACATCAAGCATTTTTGGCCGCAACAAACACCGTGAAATCCTGTATGGACTGGTAACTATGAACAGTTGTAAAGCATGGCATGTCATTCATTAATAACTAAAAAAAAAAGTGTAAAATGGGACATGCTATTATTGAAAAATAATCAACTTTTGTGTGGTAATTGCTCTTTGCTTCGTAAAGGCCACATCCCACAACCCCTGCATGGATTATTTTGCTATAACAGCATTGTCATGTTTTATTCCTTACATGCAGTATATTTTATTCATTTATAGATGCATGTAACAATTTTGAAGAGGGGACAGGAAGCTCCAGTTGAACGGTGCACTACATGTTGCAGTAACCTTAAATACCACTGTCCATTCTGCACATCTGAAGTGTACCATCCAAACGAGTTACATCATGTAAAAAACCATGTGTTCAACCACCTAAGCCTGGCAGTGAAACATAAAGGTAACTATGTTATGTTCGGTTGTATTCCATGAGTCATGTAGGATATTCCCATAATATATTTGCAGACGTGTTTTTTTTCTATGATTTTAGACTTCATCATCGTCAAATGCAACTTGCACTGCAGAGACCAAGCACATTTTCATTGCTGTTACTGCACAGCAACAGTCATAAGAAAAGTTCAAATAATCAAGCATTTAACAGCATGCAGAATACGATCTTCTACCCCATCTCCATGGCCCGGTACAGAATCCACCTTTGATACTGAGCCAATTGTCAGTGAACCAGTGTCCTCCAAAGAGGCAGCTTCCATCACAGAGCCAGTTTTCATCAAAGAGCCAGCATCCGTCACAGAACCACTATCCATCACAGAACCGCCGTCTGTCCCAAAGCCAGTGTCTGTCACAGAGCCAGTATCAGTGAACAAAGTAGTGTCAATCACAAAATCTGCCTCTCTAGCAAAGCATGTTCATATGCAGAAAAAAATTCAGTGTACTCGCTGTGGAATTACAGTTAACAAAAAAAATCTGGATATGCATAATCGAAGAAAACACAGTTTGACGGTAAGAGATGTCACAGACAATCACCACCTGTCCATCCAATACTTGTATCAACTCAATGGAATGTTTGCTGTTAAAAGTCGTTCCATAAACCATGCTCTCCTATAACTTATGTTCAAAAGATGAATTCAGGTGCAAAATTAAAAATTAACTGAGGTGGATGAATGCATAATGATGTAGTGTTTACAGTAATTTTAGAGATGGTCCTTGCTGCAGGATCAAATGTCCAGGGGATGGAACTGGGAGGCTTGACGGATTGCAAGCTGGCTTGTGCAAAATTACAATCATGAGAAAAATAAAATACACCCTCCTTCATCCATCCATCCATCTTCTACCGCTTACTCCTTTTCAGGGTCACGGGGAACCTGGAGCCTATCCCAGGAAGCATCAGGCACAAGGAGGGGTACACCCTGGACAGCGTGCCAGTCCATCGCAGGGCACAATCACATACACACTCACACACCCATTCATACACTACGGACACTTTAGACACACCAATCAGCCTACCACGCATGTCTTTGGACTGGGGAAGGAAACCGGAGTACCCGGGGGAAACCCCTGCAGCACGGGGAGAACATGCAAACTCCGCGCACACACATGGTGGGACTTGAACCCTGGAGGTGTTAGGCGAACGTGCTAACCACTAAGCCACCGTGCGCCCCCCACCCTCCTTTAATTCTAAGTTTTTATTTATTATGGCCTAAATACATTTACATTTATTCCTTTAGCAGACGCTTTTATCCAAAGCAACTTACAAATGAGAAAATACAAGAAAGCGATATGTCAAGCAGAGAACAATTCAAGTAGTGCTACTATACAAGAGTTTTAATTGAGTTCTAGAAGAAGCAAAGTGTGCAGAGTAGAGGTGTAAGTTCCAGAGTAAGGTTTTTTTTTTAGGTGTTGGTTATGTGTTCACGGAAGAGGTGGGTCTTTAGCTGTTTTTTGAAGATAGTGACAGATTCTGTGGTCCAGATTGAGGTTGGAAGTTCATTCCATCCCTGAGGGACAGTTAATGTGAAGGTTCTGGAAAGGGACCTTGAGCCAAGCTGAGTAGGTACTACCAAGCATCGGTCATTGAGCAATCACAGATTGCGTGAGGGAACGTAAGCCTTCAGGAGAGTGATAAGGTAAGAGGGTGCTCTTCCAGACAAGGTCTTGTATGTGGGCATAAAGCACTTCAATTTGTTACGGGTGGCTAAAGGAAGCCAGTGGAGGGAGATGAAGAGGGGTGTGCCATGGGTTCCTTGGGCTGGTTGAAGACGAGATGTTCTGCTGCATTCTGAATCTTCTGAAGGGGTTTGATGGAGCTAGCTGGGAGGCCCAAGAGTAGTGAGTTGCAGTAATCAGTTTTGAGATAACAAGAGCCTGGACTAGTAGTTGTGTAGCCTGTTCTGTGAGGTAGGTTGATGTGTACAGAATGAACCTACAGGACTGTGCAGTTGTTGAAATGTGGTCTGTAAATGTCAAGCTGTCCTCAAGAATCACCCCAAGGTTCCTTGCTGTCCTGGTTGGCTTGAGTGTGGTTGAGCCGAGCTGTACAGTGAGGTTGTGGTTGATTGAGGGACAGGCTGGAATGACGAGAAGCTCAGATTTTGCCAAGTTGAACTTAAGGTGGTGTTCCCTCATCCGGTCCGAGATGTCCGATAGGCATGCAGACATTCGTGTAGAGATAGATGGATCGTCAGGCTGGAAGGACAAATAGAGCTGGGTGTCATCAGCATAGCAATGGTATGAGAAGCCATGAGACTCAGTCACCTGCCCCAGAGATGTAGTGTAAATAGAAAAAGGCAGTGGACCCAGAACTGACCCCTGAGGAACCCCAGTTATGAGTTGCTGAGTTTCAGAAATACCTCCCCTCCACAATACCTTGAAGGATCTGTCTGAGAGATATGATTTTTTAAGCAGTGGGGTAACCCGGGCCTGCTTAAATGAGGTAGGGTATGTGCCAGTAGAGAGGGATGTGTTAAAGATGTGTGTGAGTACAGGTAATAGTGTGGGAGAGATGGACTGAAGAAGGTGAGAAGGGATAGGGTCAAGGGGACAGGTTATGGGACAGCTAGAGAGGAGGAGTTTTGAGACATCAGTCTCTGAGAGGGGAGAGAAGGAAGTCAGTTGGGAGTTACATGGAGGAGGAGCCGGTGTATGCATATCTGGGGTTGAGAAGTGGTTCCTCATTGATGTAACCTTGTTGGAAAAGAAAGTGGCAAAATCATCTGCAGTGAGAGAGGTAGAGGGAGGAGGGGGACAGAGAAGAGAAGAAAAGGATTTGAAGAGAGTGCAGGTGTTGGAAGAGCTGCCAATCTTCTCTTGGTAGTATGTGGCTTTAGCAGTGGAGATGCTATTGGAAAAAGAGGAGAGAAGAGTTTGGAAATTGGTTAAGTTATTCGGCTCATTAGATTTATGCCATTTCCTTTCAGATGCTCTTAGATTGGCCTGGTTGTTATGCAGAGCCAGGGGCTAGGGGGTGATGTGCGAGAGGGTCTGGAGGTTAGGGGCCAGATGCTGTCAAGACAAGATGTTAGAGTGGAACATAGCATGTCAGTTGCAGTGTTTAAGTCCTGTGAGGAGAGGTGGCTATCAGAGGGAAGTAAGGTTGTGACAGTGGAGGAGAAGTGTGAGTGGGAAACAGAGCAAAGATGAAAGGAGATAGAGGGTGGAGACACTGAGGGGGTGAGGGGAGAGAAATAGAAAACTGGATAAAGAAATGGTCAGAGATGTGGAGCAGAGTTATGAGAAGATTGTGTGTGGTGCAGTTGTGTGAGAATGAGGTCGAGCTGCTGGCTTTGCAAGTTGCTGGTTACTGCTTGAGGTCAAATGTGGGAAGGAGAGCAAGAAAGTCAGCTGCATGTGGCTTGTCTAGATGAATGTTGAAGTCACCAAGAGGAGTTCTATCATCTGGTATGGTGGACAGTAGCATGTCAAATTCATCGTTGAACTTCCCCAGTTGACCTGGAGGACGATGAACAACAAGAAAGTGCATTTTGGCAGGGTCAGTGACTGCAATAGCATGAAATTCAAAGGAAATGTAGGCATAAGGGGGAGAAAGACACGTAAATTTCCATAATTTCCTGTACCACGCCCTCGTCTGTTGGGACCGCTTTGTTGACGGCAAATTGGCAATTCCAAAGTTCTATAGAGAATGAGAGGGAATCTGTAGAGGCCACATTCAGAGAGCATAGGTTGTCCAAGTTCCCAGTTTTCTGGGAGTGTGCCGTGGTCTGTAACTGTGGTAAATAACAGGTATAAACTGATGACAAATTTTAGTGTGTAAGTAGATAAACAGTGAGGGGAAGAAAGGGAGAAAAGTATACTTAGCAGCGTGAGTGGTGTCTTGTCAGTGTCCTTGCTCGGTGGGCTCGCGCAGATAGACTCGCAGGTCTTTTCACGAGCTCAATCTGCACTCGACAAGGGCGTATGTTGTCCTTTGTGTTGTCCTCATGAAAACAAATAAACCTCTGGTGACAACAAAAAAGCAAAGATTTCAATATGTACTGTAGTAATTTGTTCCCAAAAAGTAAACCAATATTAAGAAACCAGGTGGGAAAACATAAGTACACCCTGTAAATAATACCTGGCTGCTAATTTCTCTTTTGATAATTATGGAAATAGGAAGGGTGTACTTATTTTTCCTGCCTGGTTTCTGAATGTTGGTTTACTTTTAGGGGGAAAATTACTACATATTGAAATGTGTTGAAACCTGAGGTTATTTGTTTGTTTATAGAAGTTGGTGATGACCACACAATAGGCCCTGGTCAGTGAAGACATAGAATTGAAGGAGGGTGTATTTTCTTTTTCCCCATTCCTAGATAATAATGCTATAGAATAATAGAATAATAGAATAATGCTCTGTTAACTGGTAAATTTAACATGCTTTTGGCAAGTAGAAATCTAGCAAGATATTAACTGCCCTTATTATCATTTCAACTAACTACAGTTAGGTTTAGTCTTTGAAAATGTTGTGTTTATTCTTGCTTATTACAGTTGGGTTACTCCGTGGTAAATCTCCCACTCAGATTTGCTCAATTCCTTATTCAAGCATGCGACTCACAAGGTACTCAAGTAATTGTGTAATGTTTTATATTTATTCTTTCATAGATGCATGTAACAGTTTTGAAGAGGGGACAGGAAGCTCCAGTTGAACGGTGCAACACATGTTGCAGTAACCTCAGATACCATTGTCCATTCTGCACATCTGAAGTGTACCATCCGAATGAGCTACATCATGTTAAAAACCATGTGTTCAACCACCTAAGCCTGGCAGTGAAACATAAAAGTAATTATGTTTCATTGTTTTAAATGTTTGTTAGCATGTATTCCATGAGTCATGTGGGTTATTCTCCATCAAACCTACTTCTGTCATTATTTGAAAGCATTGTTATTTACACGTGTTTTGTTTTTTACTTTGACTTTTAGACTTCATCATAGTCAAATGCAACTTGAGCTGCAGAGACCAAGCACATTTTCATTGCTGTTACTGCACAACAACGGTGATAAGAAAAGTTCAAATAATCAAGCATTTAACAGCATGCCAAAGACGATCTGCTAGACCATCTCCTAGCCCTCCTCCATGCTTATCTAAAGCATTCACCTTTGTCACAGAACCATCGTCTGCCACAGAATTAGTGTACATCACAGAACCAGAGTCCATCACCAAATCAGCCTTACTAGCAAAGCATGTTCATATTCAGAAAAAAGTTTGGTGCACTCACTGTGGAATTACAGTTAACAAAAAGAATCTTGATGTGCATATCAGAAGAAAACACAGTCTGAAGGTAAACAGTGTCAGATAATACATCGATCCACTCAATGGGACATTTGCTGTTGAAAAGTCATTCCACAAACCATGTACTCCAGTCACTGTCCAGAAGAAGTTGGGTTTGATATCAAAAATTATCTGTAAAATGGATGATTTTATTAACAATGTACACTGGCCAAAAAAAAAAAAAAGTTGTACACCTTTAGCTTTGATTATGGCACACATTCATTGTGGCATTGTTTTGACAACCTTGAGCAATGTGACAACATGTATTTCCATTCAGAATTGCATTAATCTTTGGCCTAGGTCTTGTATTGAGGACAGGAGAGTCAAACCACTCTGTAAAGTGTTCTCCAGCACAAAGACTTTCAATGGGGTTAAGGTCAGGACGGTGGTGGCCAATTCATGTATGAAAATGTTTCCTAATGCTCCCTGAACTACTCTTTCACAATTTGAGCCTGGTGAATCTTGGCATTGCCATCCTGGAATATGCCTGTTTGGAAATGCTCTTACATTCGCTATTAAACATAGCCATTAGTTCTACTGTCGATTTTATACAATGTGACCACCAAGCGTTTTAAAGATATCCGGTTTTGAACATTCATTTTTCCGACCACATTTCTTCCTCAAAATTGACAGTTCATCACACTCTTTCCAGGTTTTAATAACCCGCTGGACAGTTAACCCAATTCAGAAAGGATTTCAGCAATCACCTTAGTTGTTTTCGTTGCTTGATGCAGGCCAATAATTTGCAGATTCTGAAACACAGTAACATATTTTCCATGACTATGGGATACGTCTTCTGACATGGTTGTTTACGAAATGAGAAGCTACACACTGCATCAGTTACAGTTAAAAGAATTGTTGCCAGCTGAAACATATTAATCAGTGCAATAATGATTAGAGATGCACCGATGTGTCGGCCGATAAAGGCTATTTTTCCCACTTGGAAGTGAGCAGGAGTGAAGCGGGAGTTTCGGCGTTGAGTCTTTTTTTTTTTTTTTGCCACGCTGAATTAAAGGGCCTGTACACCGTTCCAAGATTTAAATGAAGATGAGTTGACAACAAAGTATGTATTGCACAAAAAAATATATTTGTAGAGTACTGTATTTCATATCCAGTTAATGTTAATATATAAAAAAGTTTATATTATATATTACCAGTTTGATGTCAATGATGAAGTAGAAATGCTTTTGTTTGTGGTGAGTGAATGTGAGACTAACAGGAGGTTTTTTTAAATTTAGTCAATTAATTCTGTTAATATGAATTAATAACATTCAATAAGTTAAGAAATCTTAATTTATTCTTCAGAATTTTGTTAATGTTAATTTGAGTAATGTGTTTTCTGTTTATGAGACCAGGTACTATGAAACAACTTGTTGATTGTTGAAATGGTGAGAATAAAGTTTTTTTTTTGCATTTCCTTCAGAATTGTGGAATTAATTATTATTAATTTAAAAGAAGGCATAAAAGGCATAACTATCTGTATCAGCCGATATCACCCTGAATAATCGGGTATCTCTAATAATGATCCAAGCGTAGTAAGTATTTTCTTATTTAAATCCAAACAGCAGACTTTTTTTTGGCCAGGCAGTGTAGTATGTACAGCTAATTTTGTGTATGCTGTGTTTAATATCTTCAAGTGTTTATATCTGTCCAGTAAAGGCCCAGATCTGGTCTGTTACTTTTGAAAAATATATCATGAGTTATCAATTAATATTTTATGCTGCAATATAATACAGTGCATCCGGAAAGTATTCACAGCGTTTCACTTTTTCCATATTTTGTTATGTTACAGCCTTATTCCAAAATGGATTAAATTCATTATTTTCCTCAAAATTCTACAAACAATACCCCATACTGTCAATGTGAAAGAAGTTTGTTTGAAATCTTTGCAAATTTATTAAAAATAAAAAACAAAAAAGCACATGTACATAAGTATTCACAGCCTTTGCTCAATACTTTGTTGAAGCACCTTTGGCACCAATTACAGCCTCAAGTCTTTTTGAGTATGATGCTACAAGCTTGGCACACCTATTTTTGGGTAGATTCTCCCATTCTTCTTTGCAGGACCTCTCAAGCTCCATCAGGTTGGATGGGGAGTGTCGGTGAACAGCCATTTTCAGATCTCTCCAGAGATGTTCAATTGGGTTCAAATCTGGGCTCTGGCTGGGCCACTCAAAGACATTCACAGAGTTGTCCTGTAGCCACTCCTTTGTTTTCTTGGCTGTGTGCTTAGGGTCGTTGTCCTGTTGGAAGATGAACCTTCGCCCCAGTCTGAGGTCCAGAGTGCTCTGGAGCAGGTTTTCATCAAGGATGTCTCTGTACATTGCTGCATTCATCCTTCCCTTGATCCTGACTAGTCTCCCAGTTCCTGCCACTGAAAAACATCCTCACAGCATGATGCTTCCACCACCATGCTTCACTGTAGGGATGGTATTGAGCAGGTGATGAGTGGTGCCTGCTTTCCTCCAGACATGACTCTTGCCATTCACGCCAAAGAGTTCAACCTTTGTTTCATCAGACCAGAGAATTTTGTTTCTCATGGTCTGAGAGTCCTTCAGGTGCCTTTTGGCAAACTCCAGGCGGGCTGTCATGTGCCTTTTACTGAGGAGTGGCTTCTGTCTGGCCACTCTACCATACAGGCCTGATGGGTGGAGTGCTGCAGAGATGGTTGTCCTTCTGGAAGTCTCTCCTCTCTCCTCAGAGACACACTGGAGGTCTGTCAGAGTGACCATCGGGTTTTTGGTCACCTCCCTGACCAAAAGGCCCTTTTCCCCGATCGCTCAGTTTGACCAGACGGCCAGCTCTAGAAAGAGTCCTGGTGGTTCCAAACTTCTTCCATTTACGGATGATGGAGGCCACTGTGCTCATTGGGACCTTTAATGCTGCAGAAATGTTTCTGTACCCTTCCCCAGATCTGTGCCTCGATACAATCCTGTCTCGGAGGTCTACAGACAATTCCTTGGACTTCATGGCTTGGTTTGTGCTCTGACATGCATTGTTAACTGTGGTACCTTATATAGAGGTGTGTGCCTTTCCAAATCATGTCCAATCAACTGAATTTACCACAGGACTCCAGTCAAGTTGTAGAAACATCTCAAGGATGATCAGTGAAAACAGGATGCACCTGAGCTCAATTTTGAGTGTCATGGCAAAGGCTGTAAATACTTATGTGCATGTGCTTTTTTTGTTTTTTTTTTAATTTTTAATAAATTTGTAAAGATTTCAAAAAACTTCTTTCACATTGTCATTACGCAGTATTGTTTGTAGAATTTTGAGGAAAATAATGAATTTAATCCATTTTGGAATAAGGCTGTAACATAACAAAATGTGGGAAAAGTGAAGCGCTGTGAATACTTTGTGGATGCACTGTATATGACCAGAAGAAGGTCCCACCTTTGCTGTTATAAAAGCTTCTACTCTTCTGTAAAGATTTTGTGCCAGGATTTGTGCCAATTCAGCCACAAGAGCATTAGTGAGGTTGGTCACTGGTGTCAGGCGATAAGGCATGGCGAGCAGTTAGCTATCCAATTTATCACTAAGGTGTTCACCGGGGTTAAAGTCTGCTCTGCGCTTCCAGTCCCACCTTGTCAAACCATGTCTTTATAGACCTTGCTATGTGCTCAAGGGCTTAGATCATGTGAAGGGAAATTGTAATGCTGTAGCATACAAAGGCATTCTAGACAATCATGTGCCTCTAACTTTGGACCATATAGTGTATTTCTGTGCTGATAAAGAGGAATATGTTAAGTAGATGTAAAATTAATTCTGCATCACCTTCTATGCTTATTTCACTTGTTTTAATCCTTTAGACATTCCTGAGAGCATAAGTTCTTGGAATGCTGAACTTAAGCACACTAAGCAATATTTGGTAAGTTACCAATATGCAAAAAAGTATATATATTTTCACTCATCTGTTTGATTTAATTTGAAAGTTGAACTATGCCTGAACAAATCCAATGACCTAGACAAACCTATCTGGGCCAAACCACAACACTGTCACAAAAGTGTCTGCCTCAGAGGTATGTTTTGCAGTCCATCTTGGTAATACAGACTGCACAAAAAAATATATTTGTTTCTGAGCAGGACAAAGATAGTCTGATTATTTTATGGGAAACAATAAAAGGTTCCCATATTAAATCAAATACTTTTTCTACAAGTTGTTTATGTACTGCTTCCCAATTGTTTTATTTTCTCACTCTCTTTTTCTTCACATTCTGGTGTGGTCCTTGTGACACTGCCCCCTAGAGGGCACACTCATGTTGCATCCAAGTAGGAAGACTTTACTCTGTGAATGTGTCTGCACATGACACCCTTACGTTTGCAGCTATATGCTTGCAGAAGTATAAATCAGCCCTTAAAGTAAACATGTTCTCACGGATCAATCTGGAACACTATAGTGATGCTAAAAATATTCAAGCAAATACTTACAAGTTAATACTTTCTTAATACAGTGTGTGTTAATCTGTTTTTCAGTATGACCTCTATGTAGTGATGGAAGTGCAATTTGACAATGTTGTTCATGGTAATTTCTCTGTTAGATATTCTGCTTTTTTTCACTCATCTCAATTAGACATTCTACAAATCTGTTTTGGTCAACTTTCACCACTAGTTTGACACACCTGACATTAGAAGGTTGTGGTGCCTATATGTGCTGAAGACATTTTCTTTGGGAAGGTATGATAGATACATTTTGCAATAATGGGCATTTTGCCTTGATGCTTGTGATTCTGATGGTATGATATGCTGTGCATATGTTTTCAAGTCAAGTGCCAGCTTCCATAATTGAGGGTGTGTTGCAGTCCAGTCTGGGAAAGCTATGAAGAATTATACATTTAAGATTATCACCTTGTGTATAGTTTGGTATCATCATTGCAGGTGTATAGGCTTTACGCAGATTCCAGACATTCATTTTACTGTTTTATAGTTATATCTGATAGGAGTTATCTTGCTTTTTCATCAAAGGACGCTTCAGTGGTGACGGGCATTATGGTTACAATGGAAGGAAAGATGGACAACATGCATGTATTAATTGGGAAGATGATCCACCCAGAAGTCTTTGCTATTTAGAAGGAGGATGCCATGTTGGCCCTTGCAACTTTTTATCGGTTTCAAGATGACTTCAGAGAATATAGAAACTCTTTGTTTACTCTTTGCAAATAAGAACTAACATGGATATATATATATATATATATATATATATATATATATATATATATATATATATATATATATATATATATATATATATATATACACTATATGGCCAACGTTATGTGGAAACCTGACCATGACACTTATATGTGGACAGTCCCCATACTGTTGCCACAAAGATTGAAGCACACAATTGTCTGAATACCTTTGTATGCTATATTATTAAGAATTTCCCTTCAGTTCAATTAAAGGGCATATTTAAGGCCAAACATATTCCAGCATAACAGTGAACAAAGCAATCTCCATAAGCACATGTTTTGCGAAGGTTGGTGTGGAAGAACTTGATTGGCCTGCACAGAGTCCTGACCCCACTGAACACCTATGGGATGAACTGGAGCGCTGACTGCACCCCAGGCCTCCTAGTTTGACATTAGTACCTCACTATAATAATGCTTTTGCTGCCAAATGAGACATGTTCCATGTTCCCCACAGCCATATTCCAAAGTGTATAGGTCATTTTAACAGCCAAGGGGGAGTAAATCTATGCTGGAATGTTCAACAAGCACATATTCGTGTGGTGGTCAGGTATCCACGTACATTTGGCCATATGTATATTTGCAAAGTTAGAGACAGCCAAGATATTTATGTCCACTATAATAAACACCACATTATAAACCTTTTGTTTGTTTTGCCATTTGTTTTGTCATTTGTTTTGTAATAAATTTTAATTGTCTGTACTGGTGTTATTTATTATATTGGCCTACATAAGAATAGCTAGCCTACATAAGTAGCCTCCATAAGAACAGCTTTTTAATAAATGAGAAGGAAACATGTTTGAATTTAAATATTAGCTAAAATTAACTTTTTATGGTTGGTATTTGATTATAAGATAATGACTACTTACAAGTTGAAAACTATGTAAAAACCTTTAGAAAAGGAACCTAATACAAATGTAATAAAGCTTGCAGAATAAAAATATTTAATATAAAGGGGATTAAAACCCCTATATTAAAAAAGTTAGCTCCAAAATGAATGAGCAATTGTGTCTCCTATCCTTTAGCTTTGAATGTTGTTACAAAAACTGATTCCTTTGGCAGGCTTATTTTGTAACTGAGAAGAGACTCATTATTCTTTTTTTTTTTATCTATTTTTATATATGTGATGTATACATTGCCTCATTTTTTAAATGTACTTTAGTCAGAGGAAAGTGAGGATATGTAATAAAATGTCATGTTTGATCTTGTGTGAGTGATGTGTGCAGCCTTATGCAAGTATAGTAAAAAAAAATAAATAAATAAATAAATAAATTCTGATCTCTGAATCATTATGGTATCAGTTTATAATTTTTCTTCTGCATTCAGTAATTCAGGAATTGTTGCCACAAGGCTGCAGTGGTTGAATTTGACAAATTAAGTAAACTACATTAAATATTGATTTATTGCAGAGCAGCAAACCTAATCCAGTGTATCCTCTAATATATTTTGCAAATAAACACACTCACAGAGCAATTTCATGGACTGTGGATACAGGGAAAACCAACAACAGAAGCCCTTCAATACATGTTTTATCTTTCATTCATCACTGGAACATGGATTATAAGTGAAATCCATATTTTTAATTAGTTCAACTGCATTTTTGGCTAGTGATGTACATGGGAATCAGAGATATCTGTGCTCAAGTGGTGCAGAGCATCATATGTTAACTTGACCCAATGTTAAAATAGGATTAATAGTATTCATTCATCTTCAGTAACTGCTTTATCCGGGTCAGGGTCATGGTGGATCTGGAGCCTGTTTGGGGAACATTGGACACAAAGCAGGAATACACCCTGCATGTGAGGTCAATGGGAGGAAACTGAAAACCCACACATACATGGAGAGAGTGGATAGTAATTACACCAGGGAACCTGGAGCTGTGTGGTGGCACCTTTGACAACTTTGTGCACCTCTGTGTCACCCCTGTCATTATTATCTGAAAAAATCTGTGATTTAAATTTGTTAATGTTTTCTTCCATGAAATCCAGATCCTCAGCAATTCCCAAGCAGATAAGCAGTATTTAGGTGTAAATCTTCTCAGATAAATTCAGTGGCATGTAAATAATCACTAACTTGTTTTTATCTGTTATAACCAATGAGAACTTTGGACCCAGAAGCAGAACACAGACATGAGGTTAAACAGGTTTTATTGAAGGATAGTGAGGATTGGTATGTGTGGGGAAGGTAGCGTGGCTCGGTGCATTTTCGAGGGCAGAACTCGAGCTCGAGTCTGCAATGTAAGAGTCAGGTGCTTTGTATGTGCACCACGTGGGAGGGGGATCGAGGTGGAATGAAAATGTGGCTTTGTGTCTCTGGCAAGGCCAGGACTCAAACTGAGCCAGAGGGGAGATGAATGCTGGCAGAGAGCTGATTTGGACCAGCTTTAGTTGGGAAACATGGAAGGAAGGGAGGATTTGTATGGATCTGGAGAGTCTGACAGCAGAGGGATATAATATATATAATAATGCTCTTGATGGTGAAGGGGACTATATAGCAAGGAGAGAGTTTCTTGGAGTTAGTAATGAGCAGGATATCTTTGGTTGAGAGGCACACTTTCTGACCTGGCAGGTAGTTGGGTGAAGGAGTCCGATGGCTGTCAGCGGAGCGGAAAAGGACAGAACAGGCCTCTCTCCATATCTTGTAAACTGCAATTTTGGCCTTACACAGAGGGAACTGCGATGTTGTTCTCCTGGATGTGGAATGAGGCTGATAACCCAGAGAACACTCAAACGGGGACATACCGGTAGCATGGCTGGACAGGGAGTACTTGATCCAGGGTAGCTGGGAGAACCAGGTTGAGGGGTTGCTGGCTGTGACACATCAAAGAGCCGCTTCCAACTTCTGATTGTTCTGGTCCGCCTTACCGTTGGTCTGGGGGTAAAACCCCGAGGACAGACTTGCAGTGGCACCAAGAGCATTACAAAATGACTTCCATATCTGAGATGCAAACTGTGGTCCACAGGAGTTCTGCAGTCTCTCAGGCTGTGGGAAGCTTGGGGGGAGAGCCACAAAATGCACTGCCTTGAAAGGCAGTCTATGATGTTAAAGATCGTGGTATTACGTTGTTAGGGTGGAAGACTGATGACAAAGTCCAAGGCAATGTAGGACCAGGGGCACGTGTGCAGTTTCTAGTCTGGGGCTGCACGATGGGACAGGACCACATCCACTCCCGAGTCTGAGGCGTCTACCTCCACTAAGAACTGTCGAGAGGGAAGAGGCTGAATTAACACTGGGGTTAAGGTGAACAACTTTTTGGGTTCAGTGAAGGCATGATCTGCTTCAGGGGTCCACACAAAGGGAGTGGAGGTGAGCCTGGTGAGGAGTGCTGCAACCTGGCTGTTATACCTGATGAAGTGGTGGCAAAGGTTAGCAAACACCAGGCCACTGTAGCTGCTTCATGGGCCTGGGCCATTTGGTGAACTTGCACTTCACTGCTTTCATAAACAGGCAGTCCTCTAGCAGTCATTGCAGGACCTGAAGGACATGGAGAGTGTGCTCAGCTGAAGTGCAAGAAAAGATCAAGACATCGTCTGTTCTCCAAGTACACAAAAGCAAAGTGGTTCAGGATGTCTCTGAGGACATCATTAACCAGGGTCTGGAACATTGCTGGGGAGCTGTTGAGACTGAAAGGCATGACCAAGTACTTGAATTTGCCTTGGTGTGCAGGTCAATAGCACAGGAATTGTGTGTTTTAAATAGACCTGCAGGACATAATTCCTGGAGTATATATTTGCTGCATATGACTTTTTTCCTTCAGAGAATTCCTGCAGGTATTATTACAGGAAAATGAACTGAAAATTCTGTAGCTGAATAATATTCCTGCAGGATTTTTTTGTAAGGGCAGCCACAATGACTGAAGGTTACACAGGTTTTATTGAAGGGTAGTGGTATGTGTAGGGAAGGTGTATGGCTCGGTGTGTTTGTCGAGGCCGGGAATTGAACTCAGGTCCGTGGTTTGAGGGAGAACCAGTGTTTAAATACACTGGCGTCTGATGAGGAGATGGAAACCAGGTTTGTTCAATTAATCAGGAACAGGCATGAAGTGAAACGCAATGCCCAGAGATAAACACACACAGAAATGAGAGGGAAAGACAAACATCAGAAACACAAAGAAAACCGTGGAACAAATGGGAATGGGGGAAACACTGGAGCCTAGCCCGGCCTATGACATTTACCCTAATAGAACCTTATCATTTCATGGTCTCTTAATATTGAGTTCCTGATATAATTATTATTTTTAAATGTTTTAAAAGAGTCCATAAATGCCTGCAGCCTGATCATTTCTTGTTTAACAAGGTTTTAAAAAGTTTTTTGTTTGGTGCAGTTCTTTGTTCTTTAGTTGCATGGCCTCTTAGAGCTTCCATAATGCACCAGCTAGTTTGTTTGTTTCTTTAAACTGCAGATGATGTAGGTTTGCCCTACAGTTCTATCCTGAAGCCTTTTCTAACCTTATTCAATATTTGCTGAATGTTAAACACTACCCACAAACTTTTGTATAACTTTAGGGTGAATTCAGATATTTTTGATCACTTTTTGAATTTTCTTATTGTCCATACTGATTAGACAACCCAGTGCTAGGCGTGCATCCAGCACCACACTTTCTCGGCACCGCAATCCTCCCACAGTCATGAGGGCTCTCAGATCGTGCACCCCTCCTCCCTCCTGGGTTTTGGCACCAATGTAACAAACTTCCAAAAATGGGCAAGGAGGAGGTGGGAACTGACTGAACATAAACGTAAAGTTTAATAATAAACCGATCTCAAACCTAACAGAAACACACAAACATAATTTAAACAACGCACACGTGCGTCTCTCTCCCTCTCATTAGACAACTCGGTGCCAGGCATGTGCCCTCACAGCCTGGCCTGGCCCGACCTGGCCTGGCCCGCTGGACCTCCCTCCTCCTCACACTCTCCTTCCTGGCTTTTGGCACCAATGTAGCAAACTTCAAGGACAGGCAAGGAGCAGACAGGAACTGGCTGAACATAAACGTAAATAATAAAAATGAACAGAGCTCAAACACAACAGACCCTCCCAAATAGCCCAAACACAAATGTGTGATGTGGGTCTCACGCTACTCTTCTGGCGCTCCTTTATCACTCTCTCCACTGATTATACAACTCAGTGCCAGGCATGCACCCTCACAGCCTGGCCCCTCCCTCCTCCTTGTAGCACTCCTCTGTGGCTAGATTTCGGCCTACTCCCCCCTTCGGGAGGAGCGTTGCTGCCCTTTCGGCTATGTTCCTTCGGCCGGCTGGCCCAGCATCCTGGGTGTAAATGGAGAGACAAGGGGAGGACGAGGGGAGAGAGAAGGAGCGTGCAGGAGAGACAGAGCAAGAGGGATAGAGAGGAGAGAAAAAAAGAGAAAAATGGGGTCCCCAGACATGCTGTCATCGGGTCCTCAGCCAGCAGGGAAGCGATCCCCCATGACACTGGGAGCTGCCACTGGACCTCCTGGTGGATGGCTTCGGCTCCTCCTTCCTGGGCTTCAGCACCAATGTATCAAACTTCCAAAGATGCGCAAGGAGGAGGCAGGCACTTCTCGCTCTCCTCCTCTGGCACTTCCAGCCACGCCTTTATCGCTCTCTCCACTGATTATACAACTCATTGCCAGGTGTGCCTCCTCACACCCTGGCCCCTCCCTCCTCCTCTTCACAATCATATTCTAAAGAAGCATGGATTACCCTTTTGTTAAAACTGACTGAAACCCATTTTTAATGACATGTTTGGTGAATTGGAAGAAAACATATACATCGATTTAGGCCTCTACTTTCATCCACAATTGCATATTTAAAACATTATTTATTTGAAGCATACTTATTAATGGCATCAATAAATCACATTTCAGTAAAAGGATTTTTTTAAATCTCCAAATTCATCATCAACATATTGTAATATTTTATAAACACAGTAAACTAAGAAAAACTGAAAAAAGTAAAATTATTATTGTTACTGTTATTATTATTATTAATAATAACAACAACAATTATTATATATGACAATAATAATGATAATAATAATTATAATAATAACAATAATAATAATAATAATAATAATAATAATGATAATAATAATAATAATAAATTCATGTATTATAGCAATAACAGCAATAGCATGGTTTATAAAATCCTCAATATTTTCCAAATACATCACCAGTGTTTTCTAAAGTTCAGTGTGAAGTAATAATCATAGTAGAAAACCACCACTAAAATGTAAGTAACATTTTATAATTTATTACTTGCAGCAACAGTGTAACAGGACTTAAAAAATAAACATCATCCTCAATCTGAACACACTATTTGAACACAGTACACCAATTTAAAGCTAAGCTTATTAAGATGTTTCATAAAAGCACCATTACATACACATGAAATCCATCAACACATCAAACTGTTGTTATGGGGTGTTTTGTGCATCCCTTATATCCCTTCATTTTAATCTCATCACTTATTGTATTTTAAGACTCTCCCAGTTCAACTGAACCATGCTCTTGTAAATGATTCAATTAAAAACATCTGTGCATGATTTTGACTAACCTTATGATTTTGTTACAGTAGTGCATCTTATGTATTTATGCATCATAAATATGTAGAATATATTAGTCATGACAATTTTGTAACCTTATGGAAAAGAAATAGCCAATCAAATGTCCATTTTCCTACCATAGCTTCTTGTTTGATGCTGACCACACACCTGTTTTATGATGTCACATAAATTAAGTTATTTGTATCAGGCATTTTCACTGCAAGGGTTTACTAACAAAAGTTCTGATTTTCACTTATCAGACTAGAAAATAAATGCTGCTATGTTTAACTGTCGCAATTTACCTGATGTCCCAATTCACCTGAATTCACCCTATCTTACATACATGGTTCTCAAAGTGGGGTCCATGATTTATTATTATTATTATTATTATTATTATTATTATTATTATTATTATTATGTTGGTTAAATGATATCACAATGCACCATTATCAGTGCTATTGTATTTCTCATTGAGATCTTACAGTTATTACCTATTTGACTGGTCACTTAAACTGAACCACTTTAATCCAAGGCTCAATAACCCAAAACTAGTACGCCTACAAAATAATGTCGACATGGTCCTTATTTATAGGAATTAAAAGCTCTAGGGCTCCGATAAATTGCCACAATATTGCTACACACATCTGAATAGCTTAATATTATCTGTTTTATGTTCATAAAATATTTGTATACTGAGGGAGGTCGGTGAAATTTGTTTTACAATTAAAGGACAACGACTGCCGCATAAATTAGTACTGTTATATTTGGGACTTTAAACTCAGGGGTCGACGCGTTGTTTCTACGTCATCACGTAGGCGTGGGCCGAAGTCAAAAGTTTAATTTAGATTTACACAGTCAGCAAAAAAAAAAAAAAAAACAACTTACAAGCGCGACACAGACCAAGTGTAAAATGAAATGTTCATGAACGTTTACAGGATTATATATATATATATATATATATAAAAATTGTCAAGATGCTTTTTAAATATTGTGACCGTGTAGTTCTGACGGTTTTGTTGTTGGGATTATGCACGCGCTTTAACGCAGTAGCGGAAAGTGGCGAGAAATTCCGCATTGAGGGCCGCGCGCTCGTGTACGGCGTGAGAACTGAGGAGTGGACTCCGCTCGCTCACGTGCTGCTGGATGGAGAGGAGCATGTTGGCTTCGTCAGGTTTTATAACTTATTTGAGTGGGGGAACAGCTACAATACTATGCACCAGCTATCATACCGTATGTTTTTAACATTACTTTGTCCCACTAGACTTGATGGCAGTTTCACAGTAAATGATGTGCCGTCCGGATCTTATGTGGTCCACGTTGCGTCTCCCGTGTACAGATTCGAGCCTGTCAGAGTTGACATTACTGCAGCAGGCAAAATGCGGTATGCCTCTTGTAACATAAAGAATACTATAAGAAATGTTGATACCTTCTCATACTTTCCTTTTTATCTTTGGAATAGGATTTTGTAAGTGTCCAGTGCAGTTGCTAGATTTGTCACACTGTAGTGATTGTGCACTGTGCACCAACCAAACAGAAGTAGTGCTGTCAGCCCTTTTCGGGGCAAAGTAGTATAATGCACGCGAAAAAAAAAAAAAAAAAAAAAAAATGTCGCTAGAAGCCACCAGATGGGGCCAGAGATTTCTTTGCATATTAATTGCATTGTCATGATCATTTGTATATCAAAACGTGTTAGGTGAAGAAAGAAAATTGACATTTGTAATAGAATGGTATAGAATAGAACAGGTTTGTCACAAACAGTGTTGGGTAAGTTACTCAAAAAAAAAAGTAATCCAGTGCAGATTAATAATTCCTACTTTAAAACTCTAATTTTATTGCATTACTGATTACTCCATGGAAAAAGTAATCAGATTACTAATTACGTTGCTTTCAAGTTACTTTGAAAACCTATCCAACCTACAAAAATAAACTACAAAATGAAACTCACAGTTCTTTCAGTAATTTTAGCACACATCAATGTATATGATCAGAAAAAGTTGGATTTATCATAAAACTTGCCTCTGGTGTTGTCACTATTTGTAGGACTACCAGAACGATAAAATATAACACTTTTCTAACTAGGCTAGTTTGTTGTCACTAGTCAAGTGGAAGCACAACTAAGTTAGCATGGAATGGGCTTAGCTGCTACAGTGCCATGCAAAGTACATAATCTTTCCTTCTCCTTCTCATACCATGTTCATGTAAAATGGAACTCATATATATATACACACCTTGTTTCCCTGCTTAGCATGAGAGGATGTTATTGTTTCAGTTTTATCTTTACTTGTACCACATATTTTCCTGTAAACCCTGTTTGATTGGTCTCGCCTTGAAGATTTAAAATTAAATCTGGTCTCGAAGATTTAAAATTACAACACCGCCATCTTTTACTGACAATCAGTTATGTAGTAACAAACCGCTCCAAGTGGATAATTATTTGAGGCTAAAGAAAAAATCTTCGGGTCTACAATGCCCAGGCCAGGTTACGCCCCTGTAAGCCGCACAAAACGTGAATTATTTTAAAAATGAATTTTACTTAATATTGTTTTCTTAACAAAAAATTTGTAACACAAGTAACATAATTTTATTGACATAAGTAACTGTAATCAAATTACATTAATTTAAATGTACTGCATTACTGCATTATCGGAAAGTATTTAGAATATGTTGTAATGCGTTATACCCAACTCTGGTCACCATAGATTATAACTGATTTCTTATAGAAAGAAGTCTCTGGTCTTGGCACCAAAAACAAACAATGTGCATACACTATATGGCCAAATATTTGTAAACACCTGACCATCAAAACCATATGTGGACCCTTCTTAAACCACAAGGTTGTATTAAGTCTTTGTATGCTGTAGCATTACAAATTCCCTTCAGTGGAACTAAGGGACCCAAATCTTTTCCAGCATGACAATGCCCCTATGCACAAAGCGAGGTTAATGAAGATATGGTTTGCCAAGTTTGGAGTGGAAGAACTCGAGTGTCCTGCACAGAGCCCCACTGAACAGCTTTGGGTTGAACTGGAACGCTGACTGCACCCCAGGCCTCCTCACACGACATCAGTGTCTGACCACTAATGCTGTTGTGGCTGAATATGCAAATCCTCCCAGCTACACTCCAACAGCTATTGGAAAGCCTTCCCAGAAGAGTGGGGGTTGTTATAACAGTGAATAGGGGACTGCATCTGGAATGGGATGTTCAAAAAGCACATATGGGTGTGATGGTCAGGTGTCCACAAACTTTTGGCCATATAGTGCAGAGAAAAAGAAGTTCTAGTCAGAAGTTGGGTAACAGACACAAAGGATTGTGTTATGTATGGAATAACTTGCTTTTATTACACAAACCTTCGTCTTTAAAAAGGCCACCTGCAAATTCATGCAATTATACAAACTGCCAAATATATGGAAGCACTGTAATGCATGAAATGATGCAGGTACAGGTCAAGAACTTCATGTAATGTTCATATCAATCATCAGAATGGGGAAACATTTTTAGCTCAGTGACTTTGAATGTGTCATGGTTGTTAGATCAACTGAACCTGCTCTCTCTACTTGTATGACTCGTGTAATTGAGTGTAGTAGAGTCCCTAACCTCAAAAACATGACCTAACACATACCCAAGTATACTAGGTTTACCTAACACATCATAATGTATTACTCATTTTGTAACAGAGCCCGATATCCATTTGTTATAATATACTAGTTTTACAGTATAGTATACTGTAGCTGTTTATACAGTGCTAATACAAACATGTGTACTGATTAATGTGTGAGTTCAGAATATTTATTTTCACATTTACAAAAACTCAGGCAAAACAATATCAGAAGCTTTCTAACAATGACTTTCAAAATGCGTTGAAAGTCATTTTCTCACTGTTTCGTACTTATGCTCTAACACTCTTGATAAAGACTATTCTATTATTATTGTATCTTAGCCTACAGTAAAGAAAGCTAAAATAGATACAAGGTTATTTTCAGTGTTCGGTGAGCAAGTATGCGTAATTCTTTTGAGCCTGGAAGTATGCCTGCATTACGGTATAATATGCTATAATTCTCCTATGCTTTTACTTATCTATAGTGCCAGAAGGGTCAATTACATCAAGCCATCTGAGGTAGTGCAGTTGCCTTACCCTATTCAGATGAGATGTACAGGACAGCATTCATACTTTGCAAAACGAGACACATGGGTTTGGTCTGATTTCTTCATGAACCCTGTGGTAAGCTTGTTGTTATTACATATTTACCTGTTAGGATGCAGATAAGAGAGAAAGCTACTTACACTGAAATACTGGAGTCTGTAGTCCACTTAGGAAGCCGGTCTACCTTAAGATCACAATTTAAAAGCCCTTGTGTAGATATATTTGGAAATGAGAGATTTATCAGAGATTACATCTTTTCAGCTAAATAATACTTAAACTAATCCTCTTAGTTTACATTACTACAAACTTGCATGGACTCAGGAAACACCTATATTTGCAGGCCTGCATTCACACCATGTACTACATTAGGTCAGAAACCAGCTGTATCTCTAAATAGTTCCAACCTTAGGTCAGAGTTGCCTTAGTTATCTTTTAGGTGATTGGTAACAAGGGTAATAACTTTTCCCCTTACTCTTCCATTGACATGGCATCAGTCTGAATGACAGTTTAACTGCCTTAATAGTAATCAATTGACAAATGATAGGATTGGCTCACTTGTTTTCTCCACATTCCTCAGGTTCTCATGATGGTGCTTCCCCTTTTGATCATCCTTCTTCTCCCAAAGCTTATCAACATGAATGACCCAGGGATGAGAAGGGTCAGTCTTGTTTAGTTTTCTCCTTATAAAAGTACTTTAAAATAGTTGAAACCTGGATTGGAGTGTTAAATCTTTACCAAACATCTGTGTTACACAGAAAGGGAACGAACAAACAATATATCCTCATGCCCTTAATCAGCTACGAATGGCCATTCCATCCCCAAAAACATCTTTCTTTTTAGATAATAATAATCATTATAATTTTTCATTCATTCAATTGGTTATGTATGTATACATGATTAACGTCCCTTAACATCTGATACTGACTTAAATAGTACAATATTAAGTATGTGATTGGCATAGTGAACAATGACACATGCATACTGTTTGAGAAATATAATTGGACAAAATTAGTATTATGTTTTAATATGTTTCTGGTAGTGAACTCTACTGGACTACTGTATCTTTTATTTATTTATGTATTTATTTATTTATTAGGAAATGGAACAGTCAATGAATGTGCTCAATCCCAGCCCTGAGCTTCCAGATGTGTCTGAGCTCATGACCAAGTTCTTTGCCCCACCTAAGAGCCAAGGTAAATCAGGAACTCACAAGGGACACAGAGGCAGTGGTCCGCGTAGGAGATAGCATGTATGTGAACAAGAAGACATGTTACTCATGCCTTTGTTTCATCTTGATTTTCCCATTTCAGTCCTTTGCTAAATTACTGTAGTATCACCAGTTGTGCACCACAAGCTTTGATATATGAGAAATATGTTTGAAACTATTAACATTAACGGTGCTTTAGGTCAGTGTGTTTATATTAATTGGGTTTTTGAATACCTTCTCTTGATACATTTTCTGTTGTGATAGTATTTATTGAGTCTTTATTTGTTTATTGATTCTGAGAACATAAGTAAAAAATATATTTAAGTCAAAGTTTTATTAATGTTACATATTTTAAATAATAATATAATTTTATTAGCATGAAGTGAGGGCAACATTTTATCTTCTAGCTTATTTCATGTATTGTACTTATTTGGTCTGTATGATATTAAATAGCTTTAGAATGCTAGATTAGATATCAGGGTCTCTAAAAAGCAACAGCCTTGGCTGACCACTGTGGAAGTTGAATGTGTGAAGGCTAAATATATCACTAGTGAAAGTAAGAGGGTCTATAAGGGATAATCTGTCAGGGAAGGATCTGCTGATTTTGGTTATCTGCCAACTCTGAGGCACTTGCTGATAAGAACAGATTAGATTAGTGTAATAAATATATATGTGGTGTTGTTTTTTTATGGGTGCTTTTGAGAGCTTGTAACCACTGTATACACTACCATGTTGACAATAAAACAACATAGATCAATCTGTTGTGACATTTGTCTCATTGACTGTGAAATATTTTGTAGCTGATATGACTCAAACATAACCCCTATACAGTAAAGGAGCATGTGAGCTGTGAGATTAAAAAGTATGCAGATCCCTGATTTATATCCTTTAGATCACTCTAGTTAGTGATCCAAATCCAAACAGAGATAAGCCTAATACTTTATATTGAATATTGGTAAAGGATGGGTTAATATTATGCTGCCTAAATTATGCAATTTCCTACTTTAATTGAAATAAAAGTTATGGGAGAAGTTATTACAGAGTAACAGACATAAAATATTCTTAAAAACTGTACAGTCTGGTCCTGTTCCAGATGACACAGATAGGCCTAAAGTCTTTAATCGTTGGTGTGTTCCAGTGTTACATGAAAAAGAGGCTGAAGTCCAATGCTGATAGGGCCAGGGTGTGTGGCCTGTGACAGAGTCAGTGTGGACTCTGAGATTCAGATTTGAACTTTCTTTCATTTCAGCTATCTGTCTAAGAGTAAGGGTTGTGTGTGTTGTAAGTAGTCTGTGGCAAACGTGATACATGGTGAAGGTGAGTATGTGGATTTTTTTTTTACTAAAAATATCCCTGTTCCCCTAGTTACAAATGAGATTATATAGCTTATAATAGATGTATATTACATTGTATATAGACTACTACTGAAATTTTCCTCACTTCCTCATTACAAACTCAGAGTGAAATCTAGTTAAATGGACTTTCATGCTATGGTTATTAATCTTTCTGTTGTTCTCATACTAGTAAAGAATGATGCTTTTCGAGGGTAAAGTGATGGCTTTCTTGAGCATTGCCATTTCAGCTGGAATACTAGCTGCACAGCAGCAAGCTGAAAACATCCATCTTCTTTCTCCAGAAGAGCAAAAATTCATTCAGAACGTAGGACATAAAGGTAAAAACCATGCTTGTGGTTATCGACATTTACTTGTTTGTTTGTTTATCTTTATAAATTACTACACTTTTAATTATATTTAAGGAAACTGTAGGAAAACACTTGTGTTTTCTCTGTCTCTGTGTTGCCATTTTTAGAACCCATGCCCTATAATACTTTTTTGAGTTTTACCATTTTAAACTTCCACAGCTCTATTATGGCTATATATTAATCCATAATCCAAATCTGTTAACCTTAAAAATGTACCTATACAATTGACATTTTTCAGCGATGTTTATTATGAAATAGCAATGAAATGTCTAATTTGTTTTGTGTGGGTTGAGCACACTAACTTTTGAAATAAGAACAGAGGTCACAGTTCTCACAGAATATAATCAGATTCTTCTAAGTTACATGTCCAAGCTCTTGACATTAGAGACAAAATCAGCTCACAAAAAGAATGAACTTTTACCAACCATGGACTGAACCTCTTCATATTGTCACGGCCAGATTAACTGTATAGGCCAGAGGTGTCCAATCTTATCCGCAAAGGGCTGGTGTGGGTGCAGGTTTTATTCCAATCAAGCAGGAGCCACACCTTATTCCACCTGTTTAGTAGACTATCAGGTGTGGTTTGCCACTGCTGATCCTGGTATGACCATCTTTTCCAGCTATAAACACTACAATAATTACAAAATGCATGCTATAGTGGTGATTTACATTTTTAATAATCTGCTTTCTGGAACTAACAAGCATTGATGAGACCAGTTGTCATTTTCGGGTTATAGTCCTGTACAAGCTGCGTGCTTACTCATTCTTTGTTTTTGGTTTTAGTGGAGGTATGCTATTGTTTTGCTTCATAGTGGCCTATTCAATATATATTTTTAGTGTAAGTTCCATAATTTTTATATAGCATGTATAAAATTGTCATCTTAAAAGGCCTAAATTTTTTTATGGCTTGGGGCTTAAAAATGGCTTAATCCGACCCTGATTTCTCTATACCTATTTATCAGGCTCTGAAATTTCCCATGTCCCAAACAATACAGCCCAATATTCAAAACAAATAATCCATGACTTGTTTGATAAGGCAGTTTTATCTAGAAACTGAGTACTGAGTTTTCATAGAATTGTCATCTGAATCTTTCTGTACTAGGGTTACCCAGGGACTGTTATGACCTGTGGGAAAGTTCTGGAGGTCAGGCACGGGATGGTGTCTACATAATCAAGCCCAGAGTCTCACCCATCGTAGCCTTCTGTGCCATGCAGGAAGGTGGCTGGACTGTAATCCAGCACATCACAGTCAACAGCAGTGTGGACTTTGACCGCTCCTGGGAGGAATATAAGTTGGGCTTTGGAACCTTGACTGGCAACCATTGGCTAGGCAATGAGTACATCCACCAACTCACCAGTGGACCCATCCGCTACAAGCTGGGCATCAAGCTAGTGGACAAAGATGCCATAACCAAAGCAGGTGAATATGACCCAGCACTGGTGGAAGGAGAAGATGCACAGTATAGGCTGCGTCTGGGCTTGTACCATGGCACTGCTGTCGATGCTCTCACTCTGGACCCAGAAAACTACCTCCACGATAACCAGAAGTTTACCACCAAGGATCGTGACAATGATAACTATTTCCAGAACTGTGCCAAGCTAGAGTTCCAGGGAGTTGCAGGTGGGGGGTGGTGGTATGACGCTTGTGCTGGTGCCAACCTCAACCGCCGAAACGTCATCTATTGGCAAAAGGACTGCAACAAGGAACACCTGTGCAAATATGCCTGGATGATGGTAAAGCCTTCAGATATGGTCAAAATTGTGCGTTCTGCTGATTGCAAAAGGGATGAACTCTGAGCTTATTGCATAGCATTCAGTGTGTGGGAGGGCTAATCCGTACAAATTCATGTAAAGTTTTCTCTTTGATCATTTGATTAAAATAATAGCATACAGAATGTTGGAGGGCTGATCAACAGAAGATAAATTTTCTCTTGATCATATGATAAAAATTAGCATTCAGACTGTGGGAGAGTTGATCTTCAGGAAAGTCATGATAAATATCCTCTTGAGCATTTGATAAAAACTCAGGTAACTGAAAAGGACTGGTTCTTAGAAAGAATTTATTAGAAGACCAATTTTGAGGTTCTTTTATAAAGATCAAATTAGTATAATTGTATAGGGAGTAGCAAAGTTTTGAAGTAGATCTATATTTCTGCAAACTGTACATACAAAGAGGTTTGCATAGAGGGCACAAATAATTAATAATAATAATAATAATAATAATAATAATAATAATAATAATAATACAGCTGACTGATTGTTTATTACCTCCATTGTCACTTGTAATTTTAATAATATGTAATGAAATATTGTGATATCACTGTTTAATTGATAAACCCAAATATCCCTTAAAAAATCTTTACATGATATACAGTATGTGATAATACATTAACACAAATAGGGAGGTTGTTAATCTTACCAACAAAACAGCAAAAAGGGGTGCAGTTTATGGATTGACTAATTAGTTTAATTAAAAAAAGATGGAATTACAAAAACATTACACAAAAATATTAACTTGAGCATCAAAGTCTCCTTAAGTGAACATAGCTCCTGTTTGCTGTAGTCTTTTTTGTTATTGTTTGTTTGTTTGTTTTTTTTAAATTATTTTTTATTATTTGTCCCTTAAAACTTTGTTTGAGCTTGTAGCTCTTATTTGTTTCTTCTCTTATGAATGGAAAAGGCATTTGATGAGCATGTAAAATCTTGATCAAGTATTTTTTTAATGTTCAGATTAAAGTGTAATTTCCAAAATAGCAATAGCCTCTAAGACTATATTAAGCATAAAAATAAGAATGTCAATTACAAATTAGTGGCCATTACATCATATCATACATTTGTGAAACGCACATATTTATCTTATGTGGAACAATCGACAAACAAGTAATTTTAGATGTAGTCGTGATGAAAATCTATGGTTAAATTACATACTACCTTATACCGATACTGTCTCATCTAGGTATGTCACGAAAACCGGTACTTCGGTACCAAGTCGGTACCAACATTCTTAAAACGTGATGGTACTTGTTTTTCTGCAGTTCCATTGGTACCTCATTGTAACGAAGGTACCGTAAGTACCAAGGTTGCGATTCTTCCGGACCTGATGGGGCACCAAATACGCACAAGTGTTTTAGTCGGTCCACAAGTGGTGAAGAAGAGGAGGAACGTCTACAAGCACACGGGAAAAACTACAGAAGTTTAGCTTACCTTAACAAGTTTAGCTCCGCCCCGAATCGTTCTGAGGAAAGCTAGTATCGGTTTCCGGTGTGCAACCGATGCTATCATCCATTTCAAACAATGCGAGGAAACACCTGGAATTTGGCGAAACACCAGAAAGACGGTCCTATATTATATTTGTTTGAGGCAGCTGGCATTGTAGCCGTGGAACCAACTAACATTATGCTCCATGTAATGTTAGCCATAGCCAGTTATTTGTTAACGATGCTAACGCATTGCGATGTTATAAACTACCTCCTAATGGGTCACCATACATCGCTATTCAGCCCGTGTCCTATCAGCTAAATGTAGCTGAATGTCACTAATAAATATTCACATGTTCATGCTTTATTAAATATTTTTGGCCTGCCACCATATCAGTGAATTTAAACTAATGCTTGCATTCAGAGTATAAGATGTGTGTGTGTGTGTGTGTGTGTGTGTGTGTGTGTGTGTGTGTGTGTGTGTGTGCGTCTGTGTGTGTGTGTGTGCGCGCGCGTTTAGGAGTGCACCTCCGGAGACTCATTGTCAGACAGTGTTTGATAACTAAAATACCTTACCCCCTCTCTCTCCCTCTCTCTCTCCCCCTCTGCCTCTCTTTGTCAGTATCAGCCAGAGATCCAGAGGAGGATGTCCTCCAGGAGAGTTTTTTAATTTTATTTTTTTAATTTTATTTTTATACCATACCGTGGTATCGACTTTGATATCGAGTATCGTGTACTTTTGGTGGTATCGGTACCGACTACTAGATTTTTGGTATCGTGACATCCCTAGTCTCATCTGTACATTCTTTTAGATTCTAATTATTATTTTGTTCAAATTTGGTCACGAGAACTTACTGTCTAACAGAGGGTTTTGTCTTTGCTAAAAAACTTTATCCTCCAGTCTCTTCTTCCACTGGCAGAGGAGGAGCATCCGGAAGGTCTTTTGAAAGGTTTTGTTGCAGAGAGCATAGCACATTGGGTTGACAGTGCTATTGACATAGCACAGCCAGTAGCCCAGGTGCCATAGAGACAGAGGTATGCAATCTGAACAGAAGGTGGAGATAAGCACCATGATGTTGTAAGGTGTCCATGTGAGGATGAAGGCCAGCAGAATAGCGCTAAGAGTCTGTGCTGCCTTTCTTTCTTTGATCAAAACCATCCTCTTGCGCTTGGTTATCTGGCTCTTCAGCATTGGGTTGTTAGGTTTAGAGGACAAGGCTATGGACTGCATGCTCATGGACTCAGAGTTGGTTTTACCTGGTGATAGGAAGAAATTCTCTTCCTCACCATTATTGGACAGGACTGTTTTGTTCTCCCTGCATGTATGATTCCTGTAGACCACCAGGACTCCAGGAGCACATTCCTCTTCTTCAGAAGATGCATAGCTGGCAAAAGTGGTAAGGTGGTCAGCTTTAGACCACTCGTCACTGAAGGTGGTAGCAGATTTAGAAGTGTTGTTATGGCTGGAGGACACCCAGGATACCTGGTTTTGCCTTCTGGGCGTGGTACTGAAGCAGGACCTAATTGTGGGCATCTGAGGCTGATTTTTAATGTCAGAGTCTGTAGAATGGTTGACTTCCTGGAGTTCTGCCAGGTCTTTAGTGCGCCTTTCTGTCTCTTTATAAATCCGACAGTACAAGATGGTCATGACAGAAACTGGAATATAAAATGCAGCAATTGCTGTCCCAAAAGTTATCACTGGCTCTGAGAAGAACTGGATTTGACACTGTCTCTCAGGTACTGTTCTTTTACCTACAAAATACTGCCAGCACAGAATTGGAGGTGCCCACAGGATGAAGGACACCATCCAAGCCAGTCCAATCATGATCCCAGCACGCTTTGGCGTTCGCTTAGCTCTATAGGTCAGCGGTCTTGTAATGGAGAAGTAACGATCAAAGCTAATTACTAGCAGGTTCATAACTGAGGCATTGCTAACCACATAGTCCATAGCCAACCAGAGGTCACATGCAAGGCTACCTAGTGACCAATAGCCCATGAGTATATAGGAAGTGTATAAATTCATGGAAAACATACCAATGATAAGGTCAGCAAAAGCCAGGCTTAGTAGATAGTAGTTGTTAACAGTTTTCAGTTGACTATTTACCTTGAAGGACAGCATCACTAGAACATTTCCAATTATTGTGATCAGGCTTACTATAGCTGAGACCGTAGCAATAGTGATGATCTCCCACAGGCTATGTGTGACCAGGTGGCTATCTGAAGTGTTGTAACTGATAGTGGAGTTGTCCATTTGACTTCTATCCATGGTTCGCTTGTCAGTATGTTCCTAGTAGCAGCTCATGAAGTGTTTGGTTTTCTGGAGGAAAAAGATAGTAATCAAAATCACTGAAAGTTTTTATCTTTAAGGGGACAGTTTTGTTGTATCTTCAGGAAAATATACTGTACTAGACCAAATGTATATCAGGTTAACGTTACATAACCACAGTTTCAGCCTGTAGAAGTCGACGGCAACAGGCTAGTCCTTCTTGTTACTTACTTGTATGCCTAAAATACCCTTAAAATATACTTCAAACAGGAAGAAGGCTGTTGAATAAAAACGATTTTAGACATTTGAATTCAGAATGTGTATCAGAAAGTTTCACAGGCTTTCTGGTCCTGACATAGTGGTAAGGTTACCAAAAAAAAGGCTAAAAAAAAAATAATAATAATTTTTTAAAAAATTCTGGTACAGAACACACCCACTCCAATTTTAAATCAGAATACGAAGACATATTTTCAGCCCTAAACAGATACAGATGGAATTGTGTTACAGCCCTGTGTGTGTGTGTGTGTGTGTGTGTGTGTGTGTGTGTGTGTGTGTGTGTGTGTGTGTGTGTGTGTGTGTGTGTGTTTTCAACCAGCAGAGGGAGACATTTACCCTTTCTGGAAATCCTATGTCAATTTCAATTGGTCAACCAGGTTAAGTTCACACAGTTATTTTACAAAACTATTTCCCCTGTACTGACAATTCAGTAGTAATGAAACAGGGTACATCTAATAAAATAAAAGATTAATGTGCATGTACATTTGACATGTGACAAAGGAAAAAAAAGTCTTAGTCTACTGTATATAAGTAACGTGTTGGGTCATCATGAGCCACCAGAACAGTTTGGATGCACCCTGGCATGGATGCTACAAGGCTCTGGTACTGTACTGCAAAGGCCATAGCATATGATTCACAACATTTTCATAGTCTCTCATGCCCTGTGGACTGGAACATTGTCATTCAGGGACATTGACACAGACCACTCACATTAGGGTAGAAATGTTTTATCATAGGATAAAGTTGATCAGCCAGAATAACGGCAGTGATTAGCAATAAGGGGGCAAGTGGAAACCAAACCATGGCAGTTTTTTCCTTCAATTTGTCACCTGTCTATAAGGTGAGTGAGCTAATTATGATAGACTCATTTGATACACCTTATAGAATCTGCTAATTTTCAATAGTGTACCAGTCTGTTGTTTTCCTTTCATTAGACAGAGCACACATGAATCATTGTGTTTATAGGCCAAGGAAACAGTGTGTAAGTCACAATAGCTTTTTATTTCCATGGAAACTGGTGACCAATTACTTTTGAAAGACAAGAGACAGCATGCCTGGAAACCTGCCATGGAAATCACTGAAATAAGCACTTGAAAAACAGATGACCATGTAATTCACTCTGCTTTGTTGGTTTAAAGGCTTGTAGACAGAGATGGTATGATGGTGTTTGTTTCACTACTGCAGAGCCCATCAGAAGACGAGCAGGGACCCATAAGCTTGGGAGTCTGTGTTTGGCAAGTGACCTATAGCCGAATGGACTAGTGGACTAGGGAGTTCTGGGTATATTCAGGGGAGACAGTCCCCTGCTCCACACCAATGATCTTCTGCAGAACTTACAGTGGTGGTCAGAGGTTAAATTGACATTTATGCCCGGATGCTCCATAAAAGCCTTCCACACCTATGAGGTAAACTGCATACCTTGGTCAGAGACAAGGTCCCCAAGGACAACAGAGGACTGCTGCTGGTTGGTACATACAGTAGTAATGTGAGCTGATAGAAGGATAAGGTAGCATATCTGGGTTATTGTGGGTTTGGCAAGGAAACCAGGACATAAGTATATTGTGTATAAGTGTAGGTGTGGAGTTGAATGAACCCCTGCCTCATGCAGTGCATTATTGTTGCATTTCTCTATAACTGCAGTCTTGCCAACATGGCTCTCACATGACTTACATGCTTCCACAGGCTGGATGATTAAACCACAATATAATCTCTATGAACTATTATATACCTGAGGAGCATGTCACAAAAGACCTCACTGAGAAAGAACTGGAACATGGGTAGGGCATTTGCTAAACCATCCAGCATCACCAGATATGTGATTAATGTTGCATGCACTTTTTAACTCTAGTGAGGCAGGACCAGAGGCAGGGGGATGTGACATTTCACAGTCGTACACCGAGTCCTCAGTATTCAATGAAAAGGACAAGAAAAGGATTCTTGCTAATGCCGAAGATGTGGTTAGTCGACTGAACCCCAGCTGTTTCCATGAAAGAAAGGCACTAGCTTTGTTGAAGTAACACTCCAATAGAAGAACAATTCAGGGTAGGTGAGGTCAATGTAGGTGAGGGTGAGGGGAATGTTTTGTGATTCCTTTATTATTAAAGAACTTGTTTAGGTCAATGTACTCCAGAGGAATAGAAGGGGCTAATAGAAGGGAGGCATCGTCACACTGAAGCTGGAATGGTCCTTACACTTCTGGAACCAGACTATTATCTCCCTACAGGTCAAAGAAACAGATTTCCTCAAGCAGTGTAATCATAAGACAACAGATGAGATCCATTCCTTGTGATCCAGTAACATCTCTGAAGATTCCTATTTCTTAATTATCTGCCTTTCTAAAACTAACAAGCACTGAATAAATCAAATGTCATTTTTAAAGTCTGGTAAGATGGTGTGCAATAATTTTTTTTGTTTTCCTGTTGAGTCACAATTAGTGTAGCAGTGTACATATTCCTTCATACAAAAAAAAATCCTGTCTTCAGCTGTTAAAGCTCCAGTGTAATAAGATAATAGCTAATAATGTTATAAAGCTGTTATAGGCCATGGAAATATATAATAATTAATTGTAAAATTATTGTAAAAAATAAATAAATAAATAAATTATGAGACAAGGGATTTGGAGTCAGAACAAGATTTACAAATATGTTCTGATTTCCTAATATAGATGTATATTGTAGTTCCTAACATTATATCCACAGTGGGTTCCAAAAGTCTGAAACCACTAGTGAAAATGTTTATATTTTGCATCCTTTTATAATTAATACAATTTTCATTATAAATTACATTATTGACAACAACTTGAGTGAAAAGTGAATCTTAGGTATGTCCCCCTTTTTTTTCCCTTTTCTTTAATGGCAGTGTGCACTCGTGCTGGCATGGACTCCATAAGTTTGTACAAAATCTTATGATCCATTTTATATAAAATCCAACGGAGTGTTGTCTGAACATGTGCTTCAATAGAAGAGATTATTCATGAGGAAAATCTGACCTTTTGTACAAAGCAATTAACATGGTCAATATCACAAATTTGCTTACATTTAAATAGGGACCTATAAATAGTGCAGAATCTTCAATATTAAATATTCAATTTAATGAACAATTACTTTGTTTTAAATTATAAAAGCTTCTTTTCATTTCCAATTTTAATTTAATTTTCTTTTTTAAATTTTATTTATTTATTTTTTTGCTTCAGGGGTAAGATTTAGTTTTCAGTCTTAAGGTACAAGTTGTTGAACCAAGACAAAAGAGTGTCCCTGGTTTCCAGTAGCAACACGAAATCTACACACATTTTAACCTTATGGATCACTCTCTTCCCTTCTTCCTTTCTTTAAGCTTAATCTTTATTAAATATACATGCCCATACACAGATTCCTGCATGGCATATAGAATTCAATACTGTTTACATCAAGATTAAGGTTGGATACATTGCAAAGCTGGTGGGTTCTAGAATAGATGAAATAGAGCACTTTAATGCAGAATAAAACCTTTTTACAGTACTCACCCTTTTATCTTAACCATTTTGTACATATCGACCAACAATTGTAAGAAAAAACAAACCTCTGTTTGCATGTCTGTATACTTACATATATAACCCTTCAGAACTGGTGTGCTAGAGGCTTCTTTCTCAGTGTAAATCTGTAATCTTTGTGACTGTCCTCCAGTCGTGCAATCAGACATAAAGTGCAGTAGAAGGAAAACATTTTGAAGCTGTATCAGTTTAGAAACTCCTCAGATCCAGGGCAAAAAGGAGCAGAAACCAATAGTTCTCAGAGTTTAAGTTCTGTTCACCATAAATATCACAATGAGAACAGGTGAAACTTTAAGAGATGGCTGGAGCCCCACCATGGATGGATATGAAATTGGATAGATCTGCCAAAAGATAGAACATGACGAATGAAGCAGTATGGATAGTTAGTACATGTCTAGACAGAAGACGCTACTGCTGTTGATGCTGATGTCCTCTGTGGAAGTCACAGATGTGGATGACACTCACAGCCTGGTAGATATTCCCATAGGGCTTTACGCCTTTCATGTTTCGGGACAGTGAGCATGTAAGCGCGGAATGAGAGCAGAAAGAGAAAAACAGAGTGAGAGTGGAGGGGAAAAGTGAGAGAGATGTTGTGGAAGGTCTGAATAAGAGTTAGGAAAGGGAGGGGGTGTTCTGAAAGGGTGAGAGAAAAGGAAATGAGCATGTGGAGGATATGGCTCTGTGTGCGTGTGTGTGTGTGTGTGTGTGTGTGTGAGAGAGAGAGAGAGAGAGAGAGAGAGAGAGAGAGAGAGAGAGTGAGAGTGAGTGATAACATAGACAATAAGTGATTAGTTAGTGCTTTTAGTCAGCATTCATCTTATCCATAACAGGTCTATTTTCTTCCATTCTGAATTGCTCCCACTTCGTATTTGACCATTGTATTGTGAGAGTCACTATGCTATTGTGATATTTTCTCTATCCACCCTCCAGGCAGTTTCACTGGGATTAAAGGCATAAGGAGTTTAATCTGTTAGAGCTCAGACCTGTGTCCACTAAACAGCATGCTTATGTTCATAAAATACACTTTTGAAAAGACAACATTAAAATGAAAATCAACATACCCAGTGGGCAGGTCTTACCTTTGTTAAAAACAAGTATGTTACATACTGTAGATTGGTACTTTGGCAGTTGCTTTTTTTTGCAAGTGGTAGCTACACTTACCCATTAACCCCTTCACTATACTCTGACACATCCATACACAAAAACATGCTTCTCTGCTAGAAATGTTTTATAAATGCTTTTCATTCCTATTGGCACAGGGAAATGTTAGTAACAATTATGCATATTAATATCTCAAATATGTTTAAGTCTATGTGTAAGTCTCATGGCATTCTTATTTGTCTTTTTTAATGTTGATTTTTCCATAACACTATCAAGCTACTACTGTACGGTTTATTTGTAATAATATTTAACATTATGTATTATTCACCCCATCCAGGGTGTCCCCCACCTTGTGCCCAGAGTTCCCTGTGATAGGTATGGATAAGTGGTATGGAAAATGGATGGAGGGAAGGATGGTTTATGGATTATTCCTCAGTTACCATAGATGTTCAATAATAAAAATATATTTTGCTATTTACAATTTAATTTGTCCTGGCAGAGAAGTGCCCTAGTTTTACTGTATAGAAAAATGGCAAAAACTTGATAATCAGGCAAAACATAGTTCAAAGTGGAATAAAACTACATAAACTATAATGGCTTAGGCCCATCACTGAGAATGGCAGGCAAGCCACATTTCAAAGTATGTGTCTGGATTTACTGTGTAGTTACTGTGCTGATTGACAGTGGGTGAGTGCAATTAGCATTCTGTTTTGAAGTTCATTGGACTGGATTCTGGGATGTGTAGTTCATAGTTTCAGTGGTGATGTGCTGACAGACACATGATACCTGTTCTCCAATTTGCTTTTGCTAAATAATTTGAACATGAGCTAGACAGACAGACAGACACGCATGCACACATGCACACGCACAACAGACACACAAACAAACAATGTCACTGGTCCACTGTCGTCTGATGAACTAGCAAAATACAGAGAATTCTCTCTGTTATTGGATCTTCTGAGTAGTCCACCCACTGCTCAGCTAAATAAAGTACATTTGGGTCACTGTGGAGGCAGGTGTGATGTATGGAGGCATATGGAATCATGCTTCAAGTATCTTAGTATGCGACACTTGAATAGGATGGGACGCCAGTCCATTACAAGGCACAATACAAACACAAATTCACATACTCATTAACACCAAATGGCAATCTCTAGCCATATTTCTATCTTGGCACTTTTTGGTTTGTTTCTACCTTCACCTTGGTTCTTTTTAAATAATTTCTATATATTTCATGTTGAATAAGCCTCTTGCACTAGCATCTACCCCTATACTGTTTAGATCCTTCAGGACATTGGAGAGGAAACCACAAACATGGTCACAAAAGTACTTACCCTCAAGCAAATCTGCACCCTTTGTTGAGACTCATTGGGTGCTTACTGCAATGTTAAATATGATATTGTTGTTGTTGGAGACACAGTAGTTATTGCTGTTGATTAATCTGGATTTGCTTGCGGGTAAGTGCCTTTGCTCGCCACTCTGTTCCACTGAACAGAACCGAACAGAACAAAAGTATAATGGTCATCCAATGTCTGGTAGATTTTTTCTCCTACAAAGTTTTTTTTTTTTTACCCCTACCGTGGTAGAGATAGATATCTCACTGGAGTACAGCATTATATTACAGATTTCATGCAACAGAGAAATTTATCTGGAAACTTTGCAGTAAAGTTCAGTAATACAGCTCTTTATTTGCAATACCATGTTGGTCATGTCTCTGGTATGTCTCTGCCGACAAGAAAAGGCTATATTGGGTATAGATCAAAGAATTTTGGTGTGAAGTAGTCAGCCTGGAACATTCAGTATTAGATGTTGATCCCTTCATGACAATGGGGAAATGTGACAAAATTGTGAATTATATCAATTATTGAGATTCCAACTTTGAGATTACAATAGTCAGATAACTTTCTAGCTATCAAACATGCTATGAAACTGCTGCTATGGAGGAGTACATTGTTAAGGCAGGGCTTCATCCAGCCATCGCCATGATAGTAAGAGTTGAGCGACCATTGGCTAGATATTAGACCAAATGAAACCTGATGAGTGCATTCAGCCTCCTTTTTAAAGTAAACTTCCACTGTGTCATTCTAGATCACAGCCTATGCTCACAGGGGCTATACATAGAGAAACAATCCTAGTTCAAAGGGCACTAAACCCAGAATATTGTGCTGAAATGGAACTGCCCTTGCCTGAAATGCAGGAGTTGTGAGAAATGAGAACATAGAGCGAGAGAGAGCGCGAGAGAGCACGCGAGAGAGAGAGGTGTGTCTGAAACACGTATGTGTGGGTGGGGTTTTGAGAGAAGGAGAGGTGATTCGGTTTTAACATCATTGATGCTTTACGCCATCGAATGGAAGACATCTTGTGAAAATTTATCTTCTAGTTTAAACAATACGGTGATTCTTTTAGCCAACACTTTAAAATTTTTACCTCATAAGGATCTTTGTTTAGAAGTCCTGTAATATGCGTGATTCTTTTTAAACAGCTCTTTTAATAATTTTTACCTACTAAAGGTTTATGTTTGAAAGACACGTAATACGTGCGATTCTTTTCAACAGATTCCTTTTTAAAAAAACAACAACAACAAAAAAAAAAACGCTTTACCTCCTAAACTTTTTATTCAAAGGCAAACCGGGCATCCTAAAAACGTAATCAACATTTGTTTTCATTTATTTCACAAACAAATATTCTACTCATATATGTACACATTCAAACATCATGCTTTTTCTAACAATGTGGTTACACAAACGAAATACCCCCACATAGTAACACAAACGCATGCCCAGTATTATCCATTGATACGCTTTTCAGACGTATTTCGCCCAAAAACCAGGCTCATTAACATAAAAACCTTTGTTGGGGGCTACTCATGCACACACTCCCCCCTCTACCACAGCCCAGACACACTGGGGCCAGATTGGTCCACTGATACAGTCGATAGGGTTACCCCCACCCCTGGTCATAAATTAGGTTACCTACAGAAATGTTGGTCAGGGGAGCACAAAGGGCCATAAATCAGCACACACTACTTTGATTGACAGTTTCACAGAAAGTGTATGAAATAACTACTGAGAACATATTTATATTTCTGATTATCAATGGAATAAAGGTCATGATGTGAGCCATTCATTGTTTGAAACTGTTGTACACATTCTAAATACTTGTCATTTATAAATTATAAATTATGCTATATTGGTTTCAATTTATTGAACCCTATTCATGATCCCCAATATACCTCAATATACCTTAGCAAGGTTCTAATGGAGGAGTAATAATATACTCACATGTATCACCAGCATCTTTGATCTGAAGCTAAGACTGTTAAATATTAGATCTCTTATTTCTAAAGCACTTATTGTTAATGAAACCATCACTGATCAGGAGTTTAATATAATCTGTTTAACAGAAATTTGGATTAAACCAAGTGAGTACATAGTACAAAATGAAGCTAGTCCTCCTGAATCCAGTTATATACATCAGCCTGTCTCACGGGCAGAGGAGGTGTCGCACTCATTTATAATGATCATCTAGGTGTCACACAAAAACTGAGTCATTAATTAAACTCTTTTGATGTTATTTATACTAGTATAACATATGTAGCCAAAAAAAACAAGTTGATTCTGCTAATTATTATTTACAGACCCCCAGGGCCATATACTGAATTCCTTAGCAAATTTGTAGATTTTATCTCAAACCTGGTTGTTTCTCTAGGCAAAGCTTTAATTGTTGGTGACTTTAATATTCATTTTGATAACCTGGAAGACCCTCTGAGAACAGCAGTTGTGTGTTTCTATTCTAGATTCAGTAGGGTTAAATCAGAATGTAATAGGACCCACTCATAAGGGTGGTCACACTCTTGACTGATACTAACACACGGATTAAATATATAAAATATAGTCACACATCCACAGTCTGAAGCATTTCATCTTATTTAAATTGCGTATCGATCGGAATATTTGCAACTTGCCACACTACCGCATCAAACGTACATTCACATCAGTTACTGCACAGAGTTTTAACAATAACCTCCCAGAGCTATCAGCTATGATTGGATTACCGTCTTATCCCAAAGAACTTGATCAGGCAACTAAATGCTTAGAGTCAACGTTCCGCTACATGCTACACAAGGTGGCTCCACTTAAAAGAAAAATAATTAGAGAGAAGAAGCTAACACTCTGGCATAACAATCACACGCACCTTAAAACAGACCACTCGACAATTAGAACATAAATGGCATCAAGCCAAATTGGTAGTATTTCAAGTAGCTTGGAAGGAGGGCCTCCTGAACCATAGAAAATCTCTCAGTGCAGCTAGATCAGTCTATCTCTCCACCCTAATTGAAGATAACAAAAATAACCCTGGATTCTTATTTAATACTGTTGCAAAATTAACTAGGAATAAAACCAGAACAGAAACATGCACATAATCATTCTATAGCAGCAACGATTTCATGAATTTTTTCACTGGCAAAATTGAAAATATTACACAAAAAAATCAGACTATTAATTTAAAACCAGACAGTCTTATAACTAACCCTGTAGATAATAATAACAATATCAGATCAACGATTAGAATGTTTTACTCCCCTTAGAGAGACCCAACTAATTTCATTAATTTCTTCATAAAAATCATCAACTTGTATACTAGATTCCTTAACTACATGCTTCTTCAAACTGATTATTCCAGAAGTAACCAATCCCCTTCTAAAAAATAATCAATTCTTCCCTTAGCACTGTCTATGTACCTAAATCATTTAAACCAGCAGTCATTAAACCCCTGATTTAAAAAACCTGACCTTTACCCCTGTCAATTGCCCAACTATAGGGCAATATCAAATCTGCCCTTTATCTCCAGGATCTTAGAAATGTTTGTAGCACAGCAGCTATACTTCTACCTACATGGGAATAACATTCATGAAATATATCAGTCAGGATTTAGGCCATATCATAGCACAGAGACAGTGCGGGTTAAAGTGGTAAATGACCTACTACTGGCCTCTGATCAGGGTTGTGTCTCCTTGCTTGGGTTGCTTGACCTTAGTTCAGCATTTAATACAATTGAGCATAGTATTCTCCTTGGTAGACTAGAAAACATTGTTGGCATTAAGGGAATGGCCCTCTCCTGGCTCAGGTCTTATTTGACTGATCGTTATCAGTTTGTTGATGTAAATGAAGATTTCTCTATGTATACTGAGGTAAAGTTTGGTGTTCCACAAGGTTCTGTTTTAGGCCCACTACTTTTTTCTTTATATATGCTACCTCTGGGTCAAATTATTTGTAAACATGGAATTAGCTTCCACTGTTATGCTGATGAAACACAGTTGTATGTTTCAGCAAAGCCAGATGACAGACACCAGCTTTATAAAGTTGAGGAATGTGTAAAGGACATTAGACACTGGATGCTTATTAACTTCCTTTTACTTAATTCTGACAAGACAGAAGTATTTGTACTAGGACAACATGCAGCTAGAAGTAAGCTTTCTGATTACATATTAACTCTGGATGGCCTTTCTGTTTTGTCATGTGCAGCAGTAAAAGACCTTCTTTCGTCTCAGACATATTGCTAAGATAAGAAATATAATGTCACTACATGATGTGGAAAAACTAGTTCATACTTTCGTCACCTCTAAGTTGGATTACTGTAATGACTTTTTGTCTGGATGTTCCAGTAGGTCCATAAACAAACTCCAGTTAGTCTAGAATGCAGCTGCAAGAGTCCTTACTAGAACCAGAAGATATGACCACATCACCTCTATCTTATCCACACTGCACTGGCTCCCAGTAAAATTTTGCATTGATTATAAAATACTACTACTGACCTATATAGCACTGAATGGTCTCGCGCCACAGTACCTTAACAAACTTTTGGTCTTTTATGATCTGCCACACCTACATCGATCAAAAGGTGCAGGCTATTTGTTGGTAACTCGAATAGTGAAGGCTAGAGCAGGAGGAAGAGCTTTCTCTTACAAAGCTTCACAGTTATGGAACAGCCTTCCAATTAGTGTTAGGACTCAGACACAGTCTCAGTGTTTAAGACCAGGCTGAAGACATTTCTTTAGTCAAGCTTTTTGTGAATAGTCTTTTTTCTTAAGTAAAGGAGCAGATCTGGAGGAATCACAGGCATAGAGTGTTGTGGTGAACTGGGATGTTTGGATGCTCTTGCAACCCCCCCACCTTTCACATGTTCACCCATGTTTGTTGATGGTGGAGTGGCTGGGTACCCTCATGTCTATGTTACCTTCTGGCCAGAGTCCCTGCTTTCAATCACACAAAGTACATCGTCCTTAACCTTATTACAGGGCAATAAGCATACCTAACAATCTTTCCCTCTCTTTCCCTCTCTCTTTCTGTCGAGCTACACATTCTGCTCTTGAGATACCAGTGATCCTGACCCCTTCTGCTCTTCGTACCTGCCTGATCCATCCTGATGCCCTATGTCTGTTTGGAGTCCTCATCAGTTGGAAGATACATGATGCTGCTGAGGATGGCCTCACATGGTGCAGCCCAAAGATCTTTGAGATTGCTGAGAATGGTACTGCTTAAAAACCATGGTTTTGGACCTCAATTCATGTGAACAGTTAGTCTGCACTTATATTGTGCTTTTTTTTTTTTTTTTTAACCTTAGCGGTTCTACAAAACGCTTTACACTGGTTCTCATTCAACCATTGAAAAGTTATGCTGTGATGGCTATGACTACAATTGCTATTATAGCCTTAGCACTGCAATTACCACAAACACTTTTGCACTCAAGTCTCCATCAGTGAACAGAGAAAAGTTCAGCAAAACAGACTTCATTTAAAAACTGTCATAAATTTTTCCAGGTTACACAACTGTACTATTTGACCATGCAGTATTAGCATATTTAGAGAATGGTATAATTATTATAACTATACTATCTTATTTATAATTATACTATCCGGTGTCATGCAGATGAGGATGGGTTCCCTTTTGAGTCTGGTTCCTCTCAAGGTTTCTTCCTCATATCGTCTCAGGGAGTTTTTCCTTGCCACCGTTGCCTCTGGCTTGCTCATTGGGGACAAATTTATACATTTAAAATCTATATCCTGAATTTATATATATCTGTAAAGCTGCTTTGGGACAATGTTCATTATTAAAAGTGCTATACAAATAAAACTGAATTGAATTGATTTGAATTATAAGTAAAGATGTTAATATTGAGATACTGCTGTAAGCATTGTGCCAGATTTTCAGTACATCATTGGACCTTGGTACATACTTCAACTCCTACTATTATTTATAACATAATGAATCAGAGTATGTTGTTTATACTGGCTGACACCCTGTATGTAAAACAAAGCAGTGGAATAGGTTTGTTTAGATGTGCACATGATTATGCATTTACATTTATTCATTTAGCAGACGCTTTTATCCAAAGTGACTTACATATGAGGAAATACAAACAAAGTGATAATAACAGGGCATAGTATAGTAACAGAAGTGCTGCATTTTGACTTTCCTATTAAGTCCATTATATAGAGTGCAGATCAGAAGTCATGTCGCTCCCAGCTGCTGGTATTTTAGGTGTGTGTGTGTGTGTGCATGTGTGTGTCGTGGTACGAGTCATACATTGCTGCAGGAGGTTGGACTACATTAGTTTCTAGTCTTCATTAAGGCACTGATTCATGCAAACAAAAGCAATGGGCATTAAAAGAGGTGTGCATTTACATTTACAGCATTTGGCAGACGCCTTTATCCAGGGCAGCTTGTAATCTCTGTTCAAAACATATACTCATGCTAGCACAAATAGGTCAGTGTCTAAGAATACCGTAAAGTGAAAACCCTGTTAAAGAGGAATTAGTAGTTCAATTGATACATGTCTTCCTTGTATGCAGAAAGTTGGTATAATGTGTTTGAGTGAGATGCAGGATGCAAGTGCATAAAGTCAGCATGTTTATTAGCAGTCATCCAAAATTTGTCACTATAGTTGATAGGTGGGGCGAGTTGCCTCGGGGTCAGAGGAAAAGCAGAAATTGAAACACAAGGATAATCCATTATCAAAAACTGGGAAAAATAATCAAGGGTCTAAACCAGAAAACACAGAACATGGATACTAGAAAACTTGGAAACCAAGGCTTAAACTTAACAACAAGGCTTGCACAATAAGACCTCACATTGGAACTAGGAAAACAAGGTATACATAGGCAAACTGAAGAGACAGTAATACAGCACAGGTGAGAACAATCAAGACACCATAGGGCAATAAACCAGTCAGGGGCAGAGAAAAGTCTCAAATCAAAACAGGACACATTTGGCCATTAAAAAAACCTTACAGGAAATAAATACAAAAAATGCAAATGCAGTTCTGTTCATGCTGGGAGCTGTGACCTGCACCGAGAGCTACAATAAGCAGTAAGGCTGGAATTCATAACGCATGGCTCCCAAAGGGCCAAAAGACCACAAAAAGTCTGGACCTCTAGGCAAAATGCCCACAAGCTGCCCAGGGCCCAGAAGTGGATGTTTCATAGAACAAGCTGTGTCCTCAGCAGAGCAGGGAGATGGAGCAACGACCTTGGCAAAGCAGGGATGCGGCACAATGTTCTTGGCAGAGGAGGGAGGCATAGCAATGTCCTCAGCAGAGCAGGAAGGCTGTGTGACATCCTTGGCAGAGCACTGATGTGGGATGATGATGTCATCCTTGAAGTGAGCAAAAGGTGGGGAAATGACATCCTCCTCAAAATCAGCCAGAGACAGAACAATGACCTCATCCAAAAAGTCAGCAGCATGCAGAGTGATGACATCGACCTTAAAGTCAGTCGGAAGCAGGGCAACAACATCATCCTCAAAGTCAGCAGGAGATGGGGCAACAGTGTCATCCTCGTGGTCAGCAGGAGGTGGGATGATGACAACATCCTCAAGGTCAGCAGGAGGTGAAGCGATGACATCCTCTGTAGAGTCAGTAGGCGACAGAGAGGCAGCATCCTTCATAGAGTCACCAGGCAGTAGAGAGGCATCTTCTGCAGAGTCAGTGCTCAGTGGGACAACATCATATTCTGCAGAGTCAGTGGGCGGTGTGGACCAGGAGGCTGCATAAAGTAGGTGGCTTCGAACTGCATGGAGTAGGTGGCCACAGGCAACATAGAGTAGGTGAAGCTTTCTCCGAACCCCCACTGCAAACTGTCATCTTTACTGTAGGGAAATCATACTGAAGTTGACAGTCTACATGGGGACTGACTGATTTGCTACATCCTCTAGCAGTGAAGTCTTCTATAGTAAGTGAGATGCAGGATGCAAGTGCATTAAATCAGTATGTTTATTAAGAGTAATCCAAAATATGTCATCATAGTTCATAGCAGTGCAAGGGAATTCAATTCTGAATTCATTATAGTTTTAACATGAAGTCTATTTTGTTGACGTTATCATCTGTTCAGTGATGGAGACTTGAATACAAAACTGTTCATAGCAACTGCAGTCACAAGTCATCTTTATGGTTTCTAAGTGGTACCATCCACAGTAATCTCACTGATCTTTAGGCAGTCCACATGGGGCCATCCTCAGCAGCAGCGAGTGGTTTTTAGGTGATGAGAACTCCAATTAGAAGTAAGGCATCAGGATGGATCAGGCAGGTCCAAAGAACAGAAGGGGACAGGATCACTGGCATCTCAGGAGTAGCATGTGTAGTGAGAGAGAGAGAGAGAGAGAGAGAGAGAGAGAGAGAGAGAGAGAGAGAAACACAGATTATTAGGTATGCTTATTGTCATATAATGGTTAAAGAAATTGTACATTGTGTGCTAAATCAAGCAGGGACTCTGGCAAGACAGGGTAACTAAAAAGATGACCTAGAAGGTAACATGAGGGCACCGTGAAACATAAAGCAGCTAGCTACTCTACCATCAACAAACCTGAGTGAACATGTGGGAGTAAGGGCACGACAGCATCCAACCATCCCATTTCACTAAAACACTCTATGACTATGAACCCTCCAGATCTGCTCCTTTACCTAAAATACATTAACAACTATTAATATCTATAACTGACTAAACAAATATGCTTTCAACATAGACTTAAACATTGCTGTTCCATAAATGTGGGGCTTTGTAAGAGAAAGCTCTGCCCCCTGCTTGATTGTAGGTGTGGCAGATCATAAAAGACCATCCATATAAGATAAAAGACAAATTACATGGTATAGTATCAAAAACAGTGCAAATGGTATATAAGGCATTAAGAGCAGTCCAAATGGTATGATATACAGTATCTCATAAAAGTGAGTACACCCCTCACATTTTTGTAAATATTTGATTTTATCTTTTCATGTGACAACACTGAAGAAATGACACTTTGCTACAATGTAAAGTAGTGAGTGTACAGCTTGTATAACAGTGTAAATTTGTTGTCCCCTCAAAATAACTCAACACACAGCCATTAATTTCTAAACCACAGGCAACAAAAGTGAGTATACCCCTAAGTGAAAATGTCCAAATTGGGCCCAATTAGCCATTTTCCCTCCCCAGTGTCATGTGACTTGTTAGTGTTACAATGTCTCAGGTGTGAATGGGGAGCAGGTGTGTTAAATTTGGTGTCATCGCTCTCACACTCCCTCATACTGGTCACTGGAAGTTCAACATGGTACGTCATGGCAAAGAACTCTCTGAGGATCTGAAAAAAAGTATTGTTGCTCTACATAAAGATGGCCTAGGCTATAAGAAGATTGCCAAGACCCTGACACTGAGCTGCAGCACAGTGGCCAAGACCATACAGCGGTTTAACGGGACAGGTTCCACTCAGAACAGGCCTCGCCTGTTAACATGGATCGGGAGACTTGAATGAAAGTAATCAAAGATAGTACAGTGCAGTGGACAAAGATGCAAATTGGAATGGAAGTAGTGAATATTGGTCCAGTGACATGAGTGTTCCCACCATATAGTCTTCGTCCATCATACTTCGCACCTTCACCAGAGACTACTGAGTGAAAAATGGGCATATGAACTGAGGGATGCTAGAATGTACTGGGCATGTTGTCACCCTAAGTATGAAACCCACACTGGATGAGTATCCATGCTTGATAACTTGTTGCCACAGATACATGTTTTCTCATGGTGTGTAGGGGTTCCACCATCAACATGCTTTTGTTGGAGCCCAATGTAGTGTGGTGGTTATCAATTCTTCCCTAAGCAGTGGCTATGTACCTAAATCACTTAAATTAGCAGTTATTAAACCCTTGATTAAAAAACCTGATCTTGACCCGTCTCAATTGTCCAACTATAGACCAATATCAAATCTCCCCTTCACCTCTAAGATTTTAGAAAAGGTTATAGCAAAGCAGTTATGCTCGTACTTAGATAGGAATAACATTCATGAAATATATCAGTCAGGATTTAGACCTCATCATAGCACAGAGACAGCGTTAGTTAAAGTAGTAAATGACCTTCTACTGACTTACGATCAGGGTTGTGTCTCGCTGCTTGTGTTACTCGACCTTAGTGCAGCTTTTGATACTATAGATCACACTATTCTCCTTGATAGATTAGAAAATGTTGTTGGTATTAAGGGAACAGTCCTCTCCTGGCTCAGGTCTTATCTCACCGATCGTTATCAGTTCGTAGATGTAAATGGTGAATTCTCCATGCGTACTGAGGTTACTTTTGGAGTTCCACAGGGTTCTGTTTTAGGCCCACTGCTCTTTACTTTATATATGCTACCCCTAGGTCAAATTATTCGTAAACATGGAATTAGCTTCCACTGTTATGCTGATGATACACAGTTGTATATTTCAGCGAAGCCAGAGGACAGACATAAGCTTAGTAAAGTTGAGGATTGTGTAAAGGACATTAGACATTGGATGTTAATTAACTTCCTTCTGCTTAATTCTGATAAAACAGAAATACTTTTATTAGGCCCACGTGTAGCTAGAAGTATTCTTTCTGATCACATGGTTACTCTGGATGGTCTTTCTGTTTCATCATGTGCAGCAGTTAAAGACCTTGGAGTGATTATTGACTCCAGCCTATCATTTGATGCTCATGTAGATAATATTACTAGGATAGCCTTCTTTCATCTCAGAAATATTTCTAAAATAAGAAACATATTGTCACTACATGATGCGGAAATACTAGTTCATGCATTCGTCACCTCTAGATTAGATTATTGTAATGCCATACTGTCTGGATGTTCCAGTAGGAATATAAATAAGCTCCAATTAGTCCAGAATGCAGCTGCTAGAGTCCTAACTAGAACTAGAAGATACGACCATATCACACCGATATTATCAATACTGCATTGGCTCCCAGTAAAATCTCTCATTAATTATAAAATACTCTTATTAACCTATAAAGCACTAAATGGTCTCGCGCCACAATATCTAAGCGACCTTTTGGTTTTATATGATCCGCCACACCTACTTAGATCAAAAGATGCAGGCTATCTGACGGTACCTCGAATAGTGAAGGCTACAGCAGGGGGAAGAGCTTTCTCTTATAGGGCCCCACAGTTATGGAACAGTCTTCCTATTAGTGTTCGGGACTCAGACACAGTCTCAGTGTTTAAGTCTAAGCTTAAAACGTATTTGTTTACTCAAGCCTACCCTGACTAGATTCTGTTCTACTTTCTCCCTCTCTCCTTTCGCCGAGCCCCACACGAATTTATGGAGATACTAGAGATCCAGATCCTTTCTGCCTCTGGATGGAGCTCAAATCTTCTTTAATTCCAGACTGCTGGGACTACGGCTGCTCTTAACACCATACAGACTTCATATAAATCCATAATGAACTTTTTCACAATATCTGTTGTTACCCAGATGAGGATGGGTTCCCTTCTGAGTCGGGTTCCTCTCAAGGTTTCTCAGTTGGGAAAAATTCACAACTTTAATATCTGTATACCGTGTTGATATTTCTGTAAAGCTGCTTTGAGACAATGTCTATTGTAAAAAGCACTATACAAATAAAATTGAATTGAATTGAATTGAAGTTAGGTGGATACAGCTACTGTTTGGAGAAGGCTAGCCAGTCAATATCACTTCGACTGGCTTATTTATAGCTATGAACAAATGATTTTGAAACCATTTAGTCAGTTAATAGTTGCTTACCTTGACCTGTGAAAGCATGAAATTGTGTTACTAAACCCTCATAAATGTTAACTGAATACACCTGTATAGAGTGAAGTGATGCTGGGAGCAGGGTATGTTTGCAGAAACACCTTTTCTCATAACAACATTTTAGTGATTTTTTTTAATTATTAGAATTTACTTATCTATGTCATGTTAGTGCCAAAGGGTGCAGAATTACACTACCCATCAGCCCCAGCATATCACATGCCTAACTAATCACTCTCACTTGTGGTTTCATTATGCCTTAAATTCTTTCTAGTAAATTCTAGTTTCTCAGTGTATCACCATCAAGCAGAAAGCTTGACCAATCAATGGATGCAGCAGAATTTTTTTAGTTCCATCAGGGGCTCTTGGAGAAGAACCATCTGATGTGGGAGCAACAAAGGAAGGGAAAATGGGTTAGTGCCACACTGGTATGGCTCGAAGTCATCTGCCCCATAAGGAAAGTTTTTGATTAGGGCGCTCCCTACTAGGCTGGAACCATTGACCCACCCTCCCTGCCCCAAAGAAGCTGCTATTAAGGCTCATGGCCTTGCCATAGGCATCACTTTGTCTCCATGCTCTGCCTTGGATGTTGCTATGCCACCTGGCTCTGCTCGCCTTCCTACTCCACTGAGGACATGACTCCACCTCCTTTCTCAGCTAAAGACATCACTCTGCCTTCTTGATCCCCTAAGGACATCCTCCTTCCCCCTGCTTCGCAGTGTACATCATTCCTCCCTCTTGCTTCACAGAGGATGTCCTTCACCCCTCTTGCACCATGGAGGATGTTGCTCCCCCCTCTGACTTTGTGGAGGACATTACTTCCCCATCTGGCTCCGCAGAGGACGTCACTCCCCCTTCTGGCTTTGTGGAGGATTTCGCCCCCCCCCCCCCCCCCCCCCGACTTCGCGGAGGATGTCACTGTCTTCTCTGGCTTTGACCAGGGGTTCATCCCCCACTGGCTGGCTTCATATTCATTCTTCTGTGGTGATATTTTTATATTTTGCAAATTGTTTGAAAAAAAAAAAACTTCTATTTCCAAACTCACAGATAAGCTTGGTTTAATACATTTCTACACAAAATAGGTGGTCTTGACCAATTAATATTCACATTCTATTTAGGGATGAGAAACTAAATTTTAACCATAGATGTTCTACATGTTCTCCATGAGAGTAATGATAAGTAAGCGTACAAAAGAAATACAGTATAGTACAATAGAGGTCTAATCTACTTACTGGTTTTACAATGTATAAATGTTCTAGCACATTAGAAAATCATCAGTAGAAAGCTAATATTGTGGCAATCATAGAATTCATTAAAAAAAATTTTTTAATGTTGTACAGTTAAAGTTCACTGTAAAATAGCTTGTTTAAGAGCAAACATTCAGAAAAAATATATACACATACACGTGTGTGTGTGTGTGTGTGTGTGTGTGTGTGTGTGTATACATACTAAATGACTTTGACAAGGGCCAGCTTGTGATGGCTAGATGACTGGGTCAGTGCATATCGAAAACGGCAGTTCTTGTGGTCTGTTCCTGGTGTGCAGTGGTTAGTACCTACCAAAAGTTGTCCAAAGAAAGAGAACTGGTGAACTCAGTGACAGGGTCATGGCAACCAAGGCTCATTGATGTGCATGAAAAGCTAAGGCTAGCCGCTCTGCTACGATCCCAAAGTAGAGCTACTGAAGCAAAAATAATTGAAAATGCTGGCTATGATAGAAAGATGTCAGAACACCGTGCATAAAAAGTGGCTACAATGGGCATGTGAGCATCAGAAAGGTGGGCTGGTCTGATGAATCATGTGGATGGCCGGGTGTGTGTGCTTTGCTTACCTGAGGAAGAAAATGATGCACTACATGACTATGGGAAGAAGGCAAGCCAGCAGAGGAAGTGTGATGCTCTGGGCAGTTTTCTGCTGGGAATCCTTGAGTCCTGGCCTTCATGTATATGTTACGATGATATGTAAAACCTTTGACACATTTTTGACTTACCTAATCAATGAAATGTGCTGGAAAAGCAAGTCCTATTCATGTAGGCCCCACCTCACAATTTTCAGGATGTAAAGGGTCTGCTGCTAACATCTTTGTGCCAGATAATACAGCACCCCTTCAGAGGTCTTGTGGAGTCTGTGCCTCGATCGGTAAGAGCTGATTTAGGTAGGTGGTTTTAATGTTATGGCTGATTTGTATGTGTGGGTGTTGTATCAATCAAAATTATTCATCCCCCATTGGAAATCAGGTTTATTGTCAAAATTTATAGACTTTCAGATGCTTGCAATTGAAATAGTTAAACACAACGAATGCTTCAAGTAGTTTCAACAAATTCAACTGAAAATGCAAATTATAATGATTTCTCCAGTTTAAAAATTATTTAACCCCCTGAATAGAATCCCTCACAGCAGCATAATTATGCAAAACAGATGTTGTCTAAAGCACACCTGATGCAATTAATCAAGGGCTTCATTAGTTGCACCAGGTGTGCTTGAGCTGGAACACATGAAATACCTGAACTGGCTAGGGACAGAAAATTTATGAAGTACCTGGACGGCGCAAAAAAAAGGAAGCTATCAATGGCTGCAACCAGATTTCTGAGAAGGCAGGCTGTGAAAAACCCTCGAGTGATTGCAGAAGACCTGCAGGAAGACTTGGTGGCAACAGGCACTGAGGTTTCACTGAGTACAGTATGGTGCGTAATAAATGCAGAAGGTTTCCATGCCAGAACTCCAAGACATACACCACTACTGACCCAAAAGCACAAGAAATGTCAGGTCAAAATCGTATAAATAAGCCAAAGAAGTTCTGTGATTCTGTTCTGTGGAGCAATGAAACAACTTGGAACTTTTCAGCATGATGGATCATGCTGGAGGAAGAATATATGTCTGGAGAAAGAATAATGAAGCAAGAACACTCTGTCCACAGTCAAGCTAGGTGGTGGCTCTGTGATGCTCTGGGGCTGCTTTGCATTTTCTGGTACTGGAAACCTGCAGCGTGTGGAAGGCTAGATGGATTCATTGAGGTATCAGGAAATCCTAAGAGAAAACATCATGACATCTGTGAGGAAGCTGAAGCTTGGGCGTCATTGGACCTTCCAACAGGACAATGATCCCAAGCATACCTCAAATTCCACCAAGGCTTGGTTGCAGAAGAAGCCCTGGAAGATTCTACAGGGCTATCACAGTCACCTGACTAGAAAATCTCTGGTGAGATTTGAAGAAGGCAGTTGCAGCACATAAACCCAAAAATATTACTGAACTGGAAGCCATTGCTCATGAGGAATGGGCTAAGATTCCTCAGGAATGCTGCCAGAAGTTATGCATTTCATTTCCAGCTGGTCATAACTGCAAAAGAGTGCTCTACTAAGTACTAAAGATGCTTGCCATGAAGGGGTTGAATAATTTTGAAACTGGAGAAATCATTGTAAGTAGCATTTTCAGTTGAATTTGAGGAAACCACTTATAGCATTCATTGCACTGAACTATTTAAATTGCTTTTATTTGATTTGTTCATTGCAAACAGCTGAAAGTCTGTAAATTTCGACAATATACCTGATTTGCAGTGGGGGTTGAATAAATTTTGATTGCAACTGTGTGTACAGTGGCGGAAATAAGTATTGGACACGTCACCATTTTTTCAGTAAATATATTTCCAATGATGCTATTCACATGAATTTTTCAGCAGACGTCAGTATTAAATCAAGACATCCAGAAATATAAAGATTTCACAACATTAAAGTCCATAAATAAAGTTATGTGTAATAAAGTGGAATGACACAGGAAAAAGTATTGTACACACTTAGAAAAAGCAGTACTCCAAGGCAAGTTAAGGCAAGGAACCAGCTGAAATCCGTAAGTAATTATACTCCCTATCAGTGCAAATTAATATCAGCTAGGTTAGTAAATTGATTTTCTATAAAAAGGCTTTTCATTACCAAGGTGTCATAGAAGAAACATGGGTAAAAGCAAAGAGCACTACCAAGACCTTAAAAGAGCCAGGTAGAATCTTACAGAACTAAACAGTATTTTAAATTACATCTGTATTTGTCTAGTGTTCAAAAATGTACTAATTGTCTAACAATTTCCATAATGTAAACTTGAAGTAAGCTTAAAGTTAAGATCTTGGTGAACTGTTAATTTAAATTTCAGTACTTTCAAGTTTTTCTGGCTGGAACTTTGATTTCCCATATTTCAAACTAGATAGGACCATAATATTCTAAGGCCACATAAAGCACACTGAGCTGACATTATATTAATCAAAATAGTTTGTTTGAATAACTTATTATTACTATAGTTTATTACAAAAATGTTTGCAGTATTGTTTAGACATTTTTCTCAGTGAAGCATATGCGGACAAAACAATCCACTTATCAGTGGATTAATCAATTAACAAATTGTGTTAAATCTCTAGAAAGTGGAGTATTCTTTTAATCTTCTTATTTGCAGATCGACCACTAAATGAAATAGGCTTCTGAATCTTTCAGGCTTCAAAAAACAAAATTCCCGCAGGATTCTCTCACTATTACTTGCAATACCATTGCTCTTAAGCAGATTGAAGCACTACAATAAGATGTGGTGTGTCAAAAAGTGACCTCTGGTAGATTTAAGTGACTGCCAGCATAGTAGACAATTTCACCTGAAATATCTGTGGGTCATACGGACTTGCAATCGGATTTATGTCTTTTTGAAAAAGTGAAAGAAAAACAAACAAACAAACAAAATAACCCCAAGGTGTCTTATCACAGCAAAACAATGACTACATTTCACATCCTGCCTACAAATACATGAACCGCAATTCCCAGAACACTCACTTTCATTCTAATCACAAGCACCTGCATCCAATCTCACACACAAACACACCACACATAAAAGAGACTGTTTGAACACTAAGTCTTTGCAAAGTATTACGTGTGTTTTTTCCGTACACCAAGTCGTTGTTCATCGTGTATTGTGTCCTAGTTTTGATCTTGTTCTAGCCCTTGTTTTCGATTCTTGTTTTGCCTCGTTTATGCCCGTTTGCCAATCACCTGACCTATTGCCCATTTATGACCACGTCTATGTTTCACGATTTGGATTTGTCTGCCTGTCTCTCATATAATAAAGCTCTTATCTGCATTTGCATATGTCCTAACATTTGCATACTTCACCTCACTATGGATGCAGCAGGAGAGCGAGGAGAGCATTGCGCCTGTGTACATAGAAATTTCTGGCCACCATTCATGTCAGTCCAGTTTCCCCAGAGGATGGACATAGAACCCCAGGACCTGAATTATGGAATGCATGGCTACCCAAGGCAGCTCATGTTCCACTGCCACATCTACTTTTTGAGCTTGGTGAACCCCAAGCTGGACAAGAGGCAGTGGCTCGGGTTCATTGTGTCCCAGCTTTATAGCCCGGCCAGTACAGGGTCAAGTTCCCTCAACAATGTAACTCTTTGTTTGTGGAACTTTTTATGAAGGAATTTGGGCATCCAGGGCAGAGCTACAACCTGGATCAACTTTTGAGGGGACTCTGTGACGAGGAAGCCTGATCTGCCATTCCACACCTTTTATGAGTGGATCGACAGTACCGACTCCACAGTTCAGCTCCAGCACCAGGGCGGCAGTAGGGGTGATACAGGCATGCAAGACCGAGGGCTGCCATAAAGAAGCCACCTACAGTGTCCTACATGCAGTAATCTTGGGATCCACAGATCATATTTCTGCTCCTGGGAAGGTTTTAAAAGCAGCTGGTGTACCCACAAACGGCTCCACAAGAGAGCAAGGGCAGAGCTCCAACCTGAGACCCACAAGGTGGTCTCACCCGCAGAGCTCCATCTGGAGGTCACCGTGGCGACCTCCCCAGAGCTCCAACCTGAGACCCATGAGGTGGTCTCACCTGCTGAGCTTCAGCCAGAGGTCAATGTGGCGGCATCCTCCCCAGAGATCCAATCTGAGACTCATGAGATGTTCTCACCTTCAGAGCTCCAGTCGGAGGTCAATGTGGCAACCTCCTGCCCAGAGTTCCAGCATGAGACCTAGGAGGTGGTCTCACCGGCTGAACACTCGTCTGAGGTCAATGTGGCGACCTCAGCTCCAGAGCCAGTTTGAGGTCAACATGGCGACCTCCTCCTCAGAGCTTCAGCATGAGACCCATGAGGTTGTCTCATCTCCAGAGCTCCAGCATAAAGTCAAGTTCCTGTCTGAAGTCAAAGAGGCAGCCTCCCAAGCCACGTTCCTGTCTGAGGTCGAAGAGACGGCCTCTCAAGCCAAGTTCCTGTCCGAGGTCGAAGAGACCGCCTCCTGAGCCAAGTTCCTGTCCGAGGTCTAGGAGACCACCTCCCAAGTCAAGTTCCTGTAAGAGGTCGATGAGACGGCCTCCCAAGCCACGTTCCTGACTGAGGTTGACGAGACGACCTCCCACGCCAAGTTTCAGCTAGAGGTCAATGAGGTGACCTCTCAAACCATGTTCCTGTCCGAGATCGCTGACACAGACAACCAAGTTCTGCTCATGCCCGAGTCTGCTGACACGATCAACCAAGTTCTCCTCATGCCTGAAGCCGACGTCACAACCAACCAAGTTATGCTCATGCTTGAGACTGACATCATGGCCAACCAAATTCTGTTCATGCTTGAGATCGACGACATGGCCAACCAAGTTATGCTCACGCTTGAGATCAACGTCACGGCCAACCAAGTTCTGCTCACGCTGGAAGCCGATGTCACGGCCAACCAAGTTATGCTCACGCCTGAAGCCAATGTCACTGCCAACCAAGTTATGTCACGCCTGAAGCCGACGTCACGGCCAACCAAGTTATGCTCATGCTTGAGACTGACGTCATGGCCAACCAAGTTATGCCCACACTTGAGATCAACGTCACAGCCAATCAAGTTCTGCTCTCGCCTGAAGCCGACGTTACGACCAGCCAAGTTCTGCGCATGCCTGAAGCCAACGTTATGGCCAACCAAGTTATACTCACGCCTGAAGCCGACGTCACGGCCAACCAAGTCATGCTTATGCCTGAAGCCAGCATCACGGAAAACCAAGTTCTGCTCATGCATGAAGTCGACATCATGACCAACCAAGTTCTGCTCATGCACGAGACTGACGACATGGCCAACCAAGTTCTGCTAACGCCTGAAGCCGATGTCACAACCAACCAAGTTCTGCTCATGCCTGAAGCCGACGTCATAACCAACCAAGTTATGCTCATGCTTGAGACTGACAACATGGCAAACCAAGCTCTGCGTGCACCTGAGTCTTCTGACACAGCCAACCAAGTTCAGCCTGCAGAGTCGATTCAGCCTCTCTGCAGGACTGAGGATGCTGTTCAGCATCCCTATACAGTTGAGGACGCCACTCAACCTTGTTCAGCTGAGGAAGTTTCTCTGCCTCCCATTGCAGGCAAGATCTCCGCTTTGCTTCCCTACTCTGCCTCGGAAGTCACTATGCCAGGCTTCTTTATGGACATCGCTCCGCCTTCTTGCTCTGCTGAGGATGTCGCTCCACACTCAAGAAAGGCAGACGAGATGGCCCACCAAGTCAAGCACCTGTCTAAAGCTGATGACACAACTACCCAAGCCTGGGTCTTGCCTAATGACCTGGGCGAACCAGCCCCAGCCTCATGTCTGCTCCCCAGCTTCTCGAGGGACCTGCTACTTGTTGGACAATACCTGCATTGGAACCTGAGGGGCTGTGAAGACATTTTGCCCAGAGGGCCAGGGCCGCCAGGGGAGGGAGTGTAATTGGGGATAAGTGCCCTTGAGGGGGGCCGGCCTCCCGAGACAGCCTCCCGAGCCAAGTTCCTGTCCGAGGTCTAGGAGACCACCTCCCGACCCAAGTTCCTGTCCGAGGTCGAAGAGACAGCCTCCCAAGCCAAGTTCCTGTCCGAGGTCCATGAGACGGCCTCCCAAGCCACGTTCCTGACCGAGGTTGACGAGACGACCTCCCACGCCATGTTCCAGCTAGAGGATGACAAGACAACCTCCCATGCCAAGTTCCAGCTAGAGGTCAACGAGGTGACCTCCCATGCCAAGTTCCAGCTAGAGGTTAATGAGGTGACCGCTCAAACTATGTTCCTGTCCAAGATCGCTGACACGAACAACCAAGTTCTGCTCATGCTCGAGTCTGCTGACACGATCAGCAGCGGGTTCTGCCATATCACAGCAAACCAGTGAGTACATTTCCCATTCTGCACTGCAGCCTACAAACATGGCTGCCATGGACCGCAATTCCCAGAACAATCCCTTTCATTCTAATCATGCACACCTGCATACAATCTCACACACAATCACACCACACATAAAAGAGGCTGTTTGAACACTAAGTCTTTGTGAAGTATTACATGTGTTTTCCACATACTAAGCCGTTGTTCATCGTGTTTTGTGTCCTAGTTTTGATCTTGTTCTAGCCCTTGTTTTCGATACTTGTTTTGCCTTGTTTATGCCCGTTTGCCGATCGCCTGACCTATTACCTGTTTATGACCACTTCTATGTTTCACGATTAGGATTTGTCTGCCTGTCTCTCATATAATAAAGCTCTTATCTGCATTTGCATCTGTCATAACCTCCTTTGTGTGAATTATGTAACACAAGGCAAATACTAAGATAAAATGCAGAGGTGTGGTCAGTGATCACAGCGGATGTGGGGATTAACATAATCCTTCTTAGTTTACATAATTACTTCAATTTCTAGGTCAATTATTGTGATGGTATCTGACCCGTTGTGAAAGTCAGTCATTTATAATGCAATGACAAAAAACAATAGGACACTGATTAATATGAAATAAGGAGAAATCTATAGTTGTTGTTTTTTTTTTGTTTTTTTTTAGGTTTGCACTTTCTATAGCATGTGTCAGTCAGTGAAGACACACTTTCTGCTCTTTTTCTTTTTTCTTTAAGTCTTTGAAAACCACACATACACACAATATGAGTGGTAGTTGGAAGATGATGCAATCTATCATGGAGTTATGTGTCTAAACATTGGAAGACAAATGCCCTGGCTCTACCTTCATGCATAGAGCAGATTAAAAAAAGCCTTTATTGTTTTTTAGTTTTTTTTTTCTGGTTTAATGTACAAGTCTTTAACATGAATTGAATTAGAGACGGTAATTGAACAGTGGCCACAAAGCTATAAACATTGTCCAGTACACTTTGATTATTCTTACTACTAACTCTATGTCTAGAATGCTTTCATACTAATACTGTGATTCATTCAACTGTAGAAGGGCCTTTATCACCTAGCTTCATCACCATATGTTGGGTAGTATTTACTCTCAAATATTATTACTGAATCAGCACTATTGAATAAGTTGATACACAAAATATAGAAAATGTTGCACTTATCATACAACATATACCATTTCATGACATTACATTTTTATTTAGTCTAGTTTACCAGAAGTCACCAAAAATAAAAAAGCAATTAACAAACAACAACTCAACAATCTTATCTTGCTAGCTTTCCAACCATTCATTATTTGAAAAAAGTGCTTTTCACAAGAATTTGCTCATCCTCTATTAATTTTCAAAGAAAGGTGGAAGGCAGGTGAAGGAATATGTGCTGAGTGGCAAGTAGGCTCAGTCCCACAAAACCATTATAAGTGCACATGAGACAAAAACATGGGTGCCCTTCTCTTCGAGTTGAAAAGTTCTCAAATTTTGTGGTCATGGCGCAATAGTAGCACTGCCACGAGGCCTATTTGAGATTTACTCTGTTTTAAATTAAGGTTTTATAAATCAGTTACTCAAACCTGCTGCTGAGGTACTATGGTTCATATAGATATGAGTAATTTATAATTAAGTGAAATAATCAAAAGGGTGTTCAAACCTTCTTTTGTCAAATGGTATAGTTTATTTTTGAGATTCATGTAATTAGTAAAATATTTTCAACATTTGAATATCGTCTGTCGGCAATAACTAGCTGTGCTGTTACCATAGTTACTGACGAGTGATTTGTCATCTGCTGAATGAAATAGCAACACATATAAACAAAAAGAAAGTGATGGAATAACTTTGGAGCTCCTCAGTGATGACAACAATAATCTATATCCCTGACCTCACCTATGTCATGAGCTGTGGGTAGTGAGTGAAAGGTGCCGGTACAGGTGGCAGAAAAGATGTTCCTGCACAGGGATGCTGGGACTCTTCATGGTGAGAGGAGCCTGACAATCGAGGGGATCCTCAGAGTAAAGCTGAGATGCCATTGTTTGGCCCTTGAGCATGGCCCTTAGCCCTCAAATTGCTCAGCTGTATCCTATCTTAATTGTAAGTCTCTTTGGATAAAGCATCAGCCAAATGAGGTATTGACCAAGTACATTGGACTGTTTTTCATGGGTGTTATTGATATAATATTTCAATAAGAAACTGTAAAATTTGTCATGCCTGTTCCTAAATGGGCAATTTCAGCAATAATATTATTTAAGTGATTTAAATCAGGACCATTAAAGTTATTAAATATTTATGTAAAAAAAAAAAAGAAAAAAAAGAAAGAAAGTGGCATCCAAACATAACAGCTGTTATTCATCAATATCTTTATTTGTCCTTTAAAAGAAATGCACAATTCAACAAGGCTACTACATAGAAATGGCCACACAACAGCAATCTGCCTTTTTATTAGGTTGTTCACCATAATTCTCTATTAAATTTATGTTGCTTCATGAGCATTCTGTTTCTCATTACAATAACACTGCTTCTGGCAAGACATACATTTATTTTGTACCTGTTCAAAATAAAAATTAAAAGCTGTTACTCTGAGCATCTGCCTTATGCTTATAATGGCATAAATATAAAATAAAGAAAAGAAATGAATTTGCATAGCTTCAGTTGTCATGAAGATAAGGCACTTCACCAGTACTTAATAGGAGGCAATTCATTCTATGACCAACCATTTGTAGGCCAGGGCTGGCATGTATAAAGGGTTTGAATTACACTACTTAAGAAGTCTTCTTAAGCCCAAAAACACTCTTAGCTAAATGCTGGGTGTAAAAATGTGTCATAAAAGTTTGCTGAGCAACTCTTAGCAAGGAGTAGTTAATCCTAGGCTGAAATAAAGCATGAAGTACAACAGTTGCATTGTGCTAAATTGGTTAACTACATAACAATTCCATAGTAAGAACCGATAAAAGTCCACAAGATGTAGACTGTATGCAATGCAAAATCACATCAGTGATGTATTTTAGATTACGTTTATGAAAAAAACAAACTAGTCATGTTCCATATGGCAATATATTTGTGTAAAAAAAATAAATATTTGAATTTACTAAGCTACAGTGTCAATAATAACTGATTTAATGCCACTTCCACCGAGGACAACCAGTTTAAGCTCCATATATACTAAGGGATGCTTTAGAGATTTAGCTTGTTTATGACATGTAATTCTCTATTCAAACACAAACCCCACTGGACCCAAATACAAAGCCTATAGCTGAGTTGGATGAAAGAAATCACAACATAAAGAGTTTGATAAAAAGGATAATAATAGAAGGGCTTGAACTAATAAGAATGAGAAATGCATAAGAAAATGGCTTGCCAGGAGTTGGTTGAGACGATTAATAATTCGTACCCTGCTGTATTGCGCTCCACATATTATTTCCAGGTATAACAACTGACTGTATTAAATTTTATATTGGTATTGTTTTTGCAGGGATCAAGCTCAGGTGGACTTGTTGCAATCTGTGATTGCTGGAGTGTGGTCACTCCAGCAAAGCCATTATGGGTAGCGACAATCTGCGATACAGCACTCCTGAAAGTATAAAGCCATTGGTACTGTATATAATGTTGTTAGCATGTAAGTAAATGCTGAGTAATTGGCTAAGAATGGAAGCACTTTATAACTAAAATGTGTCATTTATTCATATTTACAATCCACATGCCATCTTAGTTTTGAGATCAAATGAGCAGCGCAGCCAGGTGACCACACAAACTTAATGGCTGTGCCTCAGTCAGCCATTATTGCATTGTTTCTTATAATGTTGGAGATATTTGATTACTGACTAGTTCTACAATAAAAAAAAGGGTAACATCAGTTACAATACATCCAACATCTCAGAGCTCACCATTTAAGAGCACTCCTAAGGCTAAAGAGTTTTTGTACATTGCATTTTTTCCTAGGCCTAAGTATAGTGTTACTTATTTTTCCTGATTTCTTGGCACTTAAGACCAGAATGTTACTCTGAGAAGCTTTATACATACCTGCCCTGGGCTCATCCCATAGCTCAAATAAGCAAGCAGTTTAATGAAATCTGAGCACAGCTTCAAAATGCATATCCTCTGTACCATAGATACTTTATCACTCCCTTTTGGCATGTGTTTATTCTGCTCCATTCGCTTAAAAAAAACAAAATAGTATTCTTGTGCATATAAGGGTATAGACTCACATGTTCTGTAACCCAACAAAACCCAGTGGTTCTTAAAGGACAAAAACTTTGTGCAGAGGTTTCAGGGTTATGTGGCAAAATATGGTTATGTGTTTTTTTTTCTCTTTTTTTCTGAGAAACAAATATGGAAAATAATACTGGGTAAAACAAGACAGTCTTTGCTAAATTGGCACTGTTGACCGAGGTAACAATTGAAACTTTAAATGCATCATGTAGCATCATCTGTGGTAGAGAAAAAACATGGCATTGGGACTTCTCCTGCAAAATAGCATGAAAGAGAAAGACCATTTATTGGGGTGGAGAATGTCAATGGTTCAAATACAAACTGAAAAAGCAGCTGGTATACTGCTCACAGCTCTGAGGACAGGCTGGTGGGCTGGAATCTCACTTGCTTTAGCCCAGCTGGTCCTCATACTGTTTCCTGAAACAGTCTCCAGCTGGAAAGAAATCCCAGCATCGCTCCTGATACATCTTCCACACATACGACTCCTGTAGAGGAAATAAACGGAAACTGTTTTTGAATGTACTGGTGAGGGAGAAAAATGAATGAGCTAGTTTGAATGAGCAAATTAACAGGGCCTGAGTCTAGATGAACACAAGCAGGAAACCACTGAAAGTAGATGGGAAAGAAAAAATACAGCCAGAATGACAAGAAGAAAGAAAAAATTAGAGCATCTGCTGGGAACAAACATGTAAAAAAAACAACAACAAAATAGGATAGCTAATTTCCTGAACACAGTCCAAGTCTATTTTATAACCAAAATCAATATATATTTTAAATGAAGAAACATTCTGCTTACTCTGGAGAATTTAATTAAATTATTATTTTTCTGTCATATATGGACAGAACAGGAATGGCAAACTTACCTGGCCAGTATGCTCGGTTTCATCCTTGTTGACAAGGTACATTAAGAAAAACCTAAAAAAATCAAGCATAACAAATAGTAAACTGAATAGGCATATCTCTAAATCAATAAGAATTAATTTAAGTGCTGACTGAAGTGGAGATACACTAAGCTGATTATGTTGCAACATGATAATCTGGTTTTAGATTTAGAAAGGACACAACAGTCTGCTGACTTTTCTTTACCATAACTAGTAGTGATGGCAGTGTGATTTTAGAGGAGAGGGCTAGCTATGAGTAGCCTGACAATGAAAATCAATTGGTTGAGCAATGCATTATATAACACAAGATCTCACTAAGGAAAAAGGTAAATGTTGTGCGAGTAAGGTGTGCATGGGATACTTACAGGTAGTTTGCCAAGTTGTGCTCTTGTAATGTGTGTGTCTCAAAGCCATGTGGAGTTGTGTCAAAGTAGTCATTCCCAATGCCACAGATGAAGCATTTAGTCTGAAACACAAATGTCAATTCATCATATTTTAAAGATGCTATATTATTAGATGTTTCCCTCTTTATTTTGTTTTCTTTGCATTGCTGTTTGATTAGCAAAACTGACAAAATGGAAAATCTACCTAGTGAGGTTCCTTTTGTACAATGGTGAGAAAACCTACTGATTTTTACTGCCACAAACTTTATCTATGCTACTTGGGATATACATTTCAAATGTACTTGACCCATGGCTGTACTTGACACTGTACATGACCCATGGCTGAAATCAACATAACTGAAACACAGCATACATCTAAAACATTACACTATATTTCTAAATAGTAGGCTACTCCACCAGATGAAGATTGTTGACAGCAGTTCTTGCTGATATTCTGATCATGTCCTGACATTTTCAGTCCTTTGAAGAACATTTACATCTTTCCTTGCAATTGCAGTTGATGGTAGGGTTGTAGTCAAGACCACCATTGTGAAATCCAAGATAAGTCCAAGACCAGTAATAGCCAAGATCCAATCAAGATCAATTATGAAGTATTGGGGGGTCGACGCCAAGTGAAGATCAAGATTCAAATCCTTTTCAAGACCAAGTCTTTCCTTCAACTAGTTGGCTTCATTATACCAATGATTAGGCTATGTTTCTAGAATAAGTATTTATATGGCATTTAAACAGTATCATTAATAGAGGGTGGCCAACCTGAGGTCCAGAACAATACTAGCAAATGTGTTTTTAACAGATGCTGTGAATTGAGTACGCACAAAGCTATTCACAAATGGGGAGCAGGGAAGTACACACAGAAGCTTCTGCATGCGAATATTTCCGTTCTGAATGCACTCAGATCTAAATTCAGATGTCAATTTAGTCACTGTTAAGAACTGAAACACAAGCCAGTAGAATAGTTTGACGGAAGCTCCTATCCCAGTAATGAACCCTCTTTCAAAGTCACTTAGATCGTATCCCTCTTGCTGTCTTGATGACTTGGGCTGAGTTTACCACAAGGGCATGATTGCACATCCAGTATAACAGCAATTAGGTGCAGTTAGAGTCATCAATGGCAAAATGTACAAAATACAATATGAACACAAAAACTTGAGTGCATGTTTTGTACATATGGTAAAACCTTTTTACAGACTCTGTTTAAATGCTGCCATGATTTTAAGAAACTATAGTGATTTTAAGAAACTTTTTTCTTCTCAGTACTAAAAACTAGTGAATGCTGTAATTTTGCCTTTACCTTACAGAAATAGATTTCAGGTATAGTAAATTGAACACAATTGCCATTTTTGAAGAATTTTCAGGCTTTGTGGTTACAAAATTAAGACCGACAACCCCCCCCCCCTTGCCCCCACCCCACCACCACCTTTTTTTTTTTTTTTTGCAGTTTGCGCTTGTTTTTACACATGCAAAGCTCTGCTGATCTGCGGTTGTTCTCTTACCTCCATGTCCTCTTTGACTTGCTCCTGCTGGTCTCGCAGTTCTCCAAAGGCATCAATGATCAAACCTGTAGCCACACACATAAAGCTTAATTGCAGCACATTTTTCTTTTACATACTGTAACAATAAATTGCCTTTTGTTGGTAACACTTTTTCATGCTATTCTTCCATACCATCTCATCATTTATTAGATATTAGAATAATATGATATTTTAACAATGTGCACTGTTATCCTTACAAACCTCAGCATGTACTGAATAATTTATTGCAACAGCAAGTTCGCTGCACGAGGAATTAAATTATTAAGGTCACAATAGCAGCTTTATTGCATAAACACATGTACGTAAAAAAAAATTATATTAAAAAAAGCTTTAAAACATGCTTCTTAGGATCACTGATAACTGCATATTATATTGAGTTCTTTCAGGAGAAACAAGTCTCCATTTACTTTATTCAGCTTTTTTTTTTTTTTTTTTTTTTTTGGAACTGTTATAGTAAATCTAAAACCAAAATATATACTTTAAATGTTATTTACCATACAAAGTCCTTACTTTTACTTAGCTAAGAAAAATTTTTTGGATATTGGAACATTAATAATTTACAGAATTAAAAGAAATGTCACAGGAGTGTATTTTACACATATACAGTACAAACACTATGACTGACCACTGTTATACTGCATGACAAGAGCAGCTGGTTTAAAAATAAGTTGTTTGTAGGCATCCGCAAGACTTAACTGTCTATATACTGAATATGCTTCTGTAATAAGTCATACAAAATTTACATTTGTGTTTAAAAATATCAGTGTATTTTTCCAACAGATTTCACTCTCACTGTGAGTCTCAACGCTGCTTGCTTTTTCGTTCAAATCATTTACTTCACTTTCATTCCTCATGTGCTTTGGTTTGTTTTGGTCCTGTCTCCGCCTCCTGTCCTGTCTGGTCTCTTAAACATTGTGTTTTCACCTGTTTACCTGTTACCCATTTTGTTCACCTGTTCCCGAATGCTTGCCTAATGGTAGTTAATGCTTGATAAGGCTTAAACCAGGCTCCAGTGTTTTTGCCACCTAGTGTTTCTGCCATGATGTTAAATGTCTTAAAAATTTATTAATTAATCTAATTAATCTTAATTAATCTTAATTGAATATAAAATAAACACCAGATGCCTACTATT